>NW_005371709.1:612175-614816 GCF_000412655.1 Myotis brandtii
CTTCCTCTCTCTCTAAAATCAATAAAAAACATATCTTTGGGTGAGGATTTAAAAAAAAATCTTTATACTTAGGCCACACCCTAGACCAGAATCACTGTGTGTGTGTGAAAGTTGGGGACCCCAGAAATCAGTACTTTTTAAAACTTCCCTGGTGATTCCAATGCATAGCCAAGGTTGAGAACTATTGCTCTAAAATAGTCTGTAGGGGGAAAGGTCCAATTGCTCAAGAATCCCTGATGATTCCTTCTTTTGAGATTTTTCAAACTCTTATCCTTAGCTGTCAGTGGTATTCCTGCTTCATCCCTTTCTAGTGTAGACCAAAAAGTCAAGGGCAGTACGAGGAATTCTGGTATTGTCCCTCCTCTCCCAAACTGAGTTGGCCTCTAGTGAACACCTCATTAATCAAGGCCTCAAGGAGCTTGTGTTTTGTTTCTTTGGGTTGTGCCTTTCCAGAGGTTGGGCCAGCTTTGTGTCCAGTGCCACTACTCTGATTCCATTGTCTCCAGAGTTTGAGAGGGAAGGGGCATAGCAAGAACTATAGCCCAAGGCCTGTTCCTGAGAGCGAATTAGAACCAGAGCTGATGGCTTCCCAGAGTCATCTTCTCCTCTCTGACCTCTGACTTCCTGATCAGGTGGCCCTCAATGCTGAAATTGAGAACCTGGGCTGGTCCATTGTGAGGAGTTCACCAGGCAAATTGGGTCCAGAGGCTACCGGAGCAGGTGACTGGGTTTCAGGAGAAGAATTCTACACGTACGTGCAGCCAGGGACTGAGGGCTGACTGTGTTTAAATATCCTACCTTGAACTTCTTTCACAACCTTCTAATCCTCTGTCCTAGCCTAGGAAGAACTTCTTCCCCCATTTAATTCTCCCTAAAGGCTGGGTCTTACCTTCTTTTCTTCCAGCTAGACACACACCATTCTGTTCTCCTTCCCCTGCAGACACTCAATCCCCCAAGCACATATTTCTACTTCCTTGGTCTCTCTCAAATCCTGAACAGGCTCACAAGGAGAGTTCTACAGCTGGAGTCTGTCCTGGAAGGAGTCCTGGCCCAGGTTGATGCGGTGGGCTCAAAGCTAAGCATGCTGGAGAGGAAGGGGCAGCTGGCTCCCTCTCCAGGCATGGTGAGTGGCCCTTCACCTGAGTCCTCTTGGCTCCCCACAGTTGAACTCTACCATCTTCTCCACTCAGTGGGTGGAGACAAAACATTTTTGAGAGATCTGTTTTCAGGCTATTGGGGTGACATGTTCTTCACAGGAGTCAGTGTATAGGGGAGGTTAGGGGTGGGAGCAAGGCCTACAGGTGGTTGCTCTGGCCTGAGGGATGCATTGGCCTCTAGGAGATGGTCTGGGATTGGAGAATCAGATCCAAATAAAAGGAAAGTGGGAGACAAAGTCCTCTTTCTAATGACCTGTCTGTTCCTTTTTCTTCTAACAGGGGGAGCAGACATTTGGGAACATCTGTAGCCAGCCCCAGCTGTGATTCCAGCCCCCTGGGGAGTCGAGGGTGGGTAGGAAAATGGTGGGGGAAGGCTCCAAAAGCATCAGACAGCAGGCTCCTCTCTCGCTGCCTTCCCAGAGGCCCCCTCTGCACATTCCCTCTATTTCTAGGGCAACAGTTCCCACCATTGCTGCTGCCAAGTCCTACCCTGTGTTTGGCCTTTTAAGCCCATGTTTCTGTGTGTAACTGAGCGTCATGCTTAGGCTTGTGACTCAGCGTTTCTGTGTGTAGCTCTGCAGCTCTGCATAGCTCTGTGAAATAACATCTCCCACTGGGCCTCTCACACCCTGTGCTTCCCATCTCTGCTGTAGTGATTAAACAAACAATCAAAAAGGTCAATAACAAACAGAATAAAGGAAGGGAGGGTAATGATTTCCCCAAGCATCTGGATAGTCATGATTTCTGAAAAATATAGCATCCAAGAGTAGCAATATCTAGATGTCTTCCTACTTACCAGTGAGTCTTACCCATTGGACATCTAGAGACCTACTTCTAGAACCTATTGGGTTCTTGTCTTCCCCCATAGGATTTCCCTGTAGAAGAGAAGGGAAAGTCATATAGGTGAGGAGACTCTCATGTGGGGAGATTACAATGTCGCAGAGGAGTTGGAGTGATTACCTCCCCAACCTGAGGAGACAGCCCATGAACGCTCAGTGGCGGATCCTACTCCCAACCTCCTACAGAACACGGAACTGAAGGGGCTGTAAACCAGGATGAAGTTGGAGCCTGAGGAAAATCAGGCAAAGAAATGACCCCAAGATTCAGTGATCTTTGGATGAAGATGTGCTAGGCTCTGGCTCTATTCTTCCATTGGACAGTGTGGGTTTCCCTGGTGACTATCAATAAAAATCCTTAGGAAAATCAAGTCTGTGCACTTGCTTCTGGGACTGTAAGGGGAAGAAAAGAGTTGGAACTGAGAGTCATCTTTGTACTTGGGGTGGGGACAGCTCATCCCTGCTGGGAGGTTTGGAGTGGAGGCAGTGGCAATATGAAGGAGCTGGCTGCTCCGGGAGTCCTGAAATAAGATCTTCTGGCTCATAGGAATGGTTTGAACTGGTGGGCACGATGATTGTACCATTAGAGACTGGAGACAGTCACCTAGGAGACCTGGTCCTCAGAATGAAGGGAACAAGGTAGCCCTC
>NW_005371709.1:614885-615708 GCF_000412655.1 Myotis brandtii
AGTGGGGGAGGGGGAGGGTGCAGATGGAAGATAACCAGGGATAAGACCAAAAACTTCTACACCAAGATTTTGGGTGCACAGGTCTGCATCTCAAGACTTCCTATATATCTCCTTTCCCTTCCCCTGTGATCATCCCTTGCTCATTTTGCACCTCCCATTGCTTCCCAGTCGCTTTTTCTTATCCATTTCCTTCACCCACCCCCGCTCTCCCATCCCACCAAGTACACTCTGTACACCTAGGAGACTTGTGAAATAGCACCACGCAGTAACGAACCACAGTCTATCCTCAGCCCTAAAAAAAGTTACGATCTAAGCCTTCTTATAGAAAGGCTGCATCAACAAGAGAAGGAGGTGTCATCCTGCAGTTTAAGAAAAAGGAGTCAAGGAGTAGGGGTTCATCCAGGACATTGGAAGGGAGAGTATTTCGGCGCAGGGATCAACGCCGGAAGGTTTCCCTAAGCCTGAGTGCGACTACGTTCAAAAGCACGGATTTCCCGAGCAGTCGTTGGCGACTAAGCAGCCGGGCGCGGAGCCTCCGGGGAGGGATAACCTGTCTCCGGTGCCTTCGATCCTCAGACCGACCGGACGGGTCGCGAGTTTCACTAGACTAGTGACCCCTCTGGGATGAGCGCATCCTCAGTTCCAGACGTCGCGACTCTTGGCAGTGGATCGACTCACGATAGCCTTTCTTAGCTCCAATGGTGGCTTCACGCTTACATTTTGTTACTCAAACTTGCGCGGCAAGACTTCGCGGAGAGAGGGCAGAGGGAACCCAGGGCTCCCGGTGCGCATGCGCAGGCCCGCCCCAACCGGAAGCGGCGCG
>NW_005371709.1:615804-625772 GCF_000412655.1 Myotis brandtii
GAGCCGGTTAGAGGTACGCCGAGTGGAGGGGGATGAAGTGTCCGGAGGGAGGCCTGGGAATGTGGGCTGGGGCCCGGATGCCGGGGTCACCTGGCAGGAGCGGGCGGGGCGGAGGGGCGGACCCGAGTGTGCAGGCGTGTGTCCTGTGCCCGGTCGGGGCGAGTGAGATGGATGGCGGCGGAGTCGGTGGGCGCTGAAGCCTTGCAAGGGAGCAGAGTTGATGTGTCAGGGGCGCCCGGACGGAGTGAGGGGCCTGAAAGTACGGCACATGGGGAATTTAGCGGACTCGATTGAATGAGGGCCGGTGGAGGGACGCGGGAGCGGATGCCGGGCTGGATGGGGACCGGCCGTGGGCAGGACACTCGGCCATTCTCCTTTGATCCAGACGATGCCGCGGTGGAGACGGCGGAGGAGGCCAAGGAGCCCGCGGAGGCTGACATCACTGAGCTCTGCCGGGACATGTTCTCCAAGATGGCAACTTACCTGACTGGGGAACTGACGGGTGAGGCGTGGCACTCCTCGCCGGAGCTGCGGTTCATCGTGGGGGCGGGGGGGACGGACACCTGGGAGGTGCTTCCGCAGCCTCGGTCTGCGCCCCCCTCTCCCGAACCCCGCCTGCCCAGAAACATGCCTGTTGGAAGTTTGGCGCCGTCATGAGTGGGAAGGAAAGAGGTTCATTCCTTCCCTGGAGAAATTCACGAACTGCCTTCAAAAACACATAAGAAGCCCGGCCGGTGTGGCTCAGTGGATAGAGCGTTGGCCTGTGCACTGAAGGGTCCCAGGTTCGATTCCCGGTCAGGGGGTCTGGGCACGTGCCCAGGTTGCAGGCTCGATCCCCAGTAGGGGGCGTGCAGGAGGCAGCTGGTCCATGATTCTCTCTCATCATGGATGTGTCTTTCTCCCTCTCCATACCTCTCTGAAGTGAATAAAAATATATATTTAAAACACACACACACACACACACACACATAAGAATACTTAATACAACTCTACAGGCCTCCGTATTGCAGACTAACGCTGAGAAAACAAAAAAGAATCAAGAAGTGCCTCCTTGGCGGAAGGGCATTTTGAGCAGGTTGTGAAGGGAATGATTGGCCCAAAAGGAGGGAAACAACTAGTAGTGCGTGCGTGCGGGAGTGTAGTGGTCTAAGTGAGAAGTGTGTTTGGCCAAAACAGTTGTATTTATTGGGGCAAAGAGAAAAGGGATTGGGGAATGGGGAATGACCTGCAGATTTAGGGACCTGTTAGGTTGGTCAGAGGATTTGGTGACACCCCTTGGGTGATTAAGGTTTTGGTTCCTGGTGTATTTCCAGATGAACACATGATCTATGTGCTGAGGAGGGTCCAAAAGGTGAAATCTGGTCCAGTGTGACGGAGTGATTGTAAAAGGAATGGAAAGGAAGGCATGGGTGCAAGAACATTATAGAAGTGGGATTTGTAGAACTTGTTTTTTTTTATATATTTATTGTTTTATTGCTTAAAGTATTACAAAGGGTATTACATATGTCTCCTTTTTTCCCCCCGCCCTTGACAATCCCCTGTGTAGAACTTGTTAAGGTGGGTATTGAGGGATTGGGAGCAGCCCAAGATTGTAGAACTTAAGGTGGGTATTGAGGGATTGGGAGCAGCCCAAGATGGATGTACACTTAGTATTTGAGCTATTAAGCCTGGGTGGTACCATCAACCAAAATAGGGAAGTTGGAAAGAGGAACTATGCTTAATGTGAAAATAATATTTTCAGTTTTGGCTTGGCTGATTTTAGATATTACCAGGACACTCAGTTGACTACTATTAAGACACTCAGGTGACTTGAACACATGAGTCCAGATCTCAAAGAGTGGTCAGAGCAGGAGAAACAGATTTTACTATGGGGGGGCACCTGCATAGTGCTGTGAGCTGAAGCTGTGCAGGATGAGATTGGCAAGGAAGAGCTTAGAGGTAGATCAGAGCACCTTGACTAAAATCTCAGGGAATGCCGGCATAGAGCAATTAATTTGCTTTTAATAACAGTATTTTAAATACCTAGTTTTCAGATGATTGATTAAATTTTTTTAAATTTAAAATATATCTTTATTGATTTCAGAGAGGAAGGGAGAGGGAGAGAGAGATAGAAGCATGATGAGAGAGGGAATCCTTGATCGGCCGCCCCCTGCACGCCCCCTACTGGGGATGGAGCCTGCAACCTTGGCATGTGCCCTTGGCCAGAATCAAACCTGGGACCCTTCAGTCAGCAGGCTGACGCTCTATCCACTGAGCAAAACCGGCTAGGGCTGATTGATTAATTTTAAGCAGATTGTAATTTCCCCCGATTGTCATTTTTACTTGCATAAATACTTTTTGAGTTTGAAAGGAAATACCATGGGAATGTGCCACCCGTGTAAACGTCAGTTATGCGTCACAGTTGAGAAAAGTTGAGAACTGACCGTTAATGAGGTTGGTTTAAAAAGGATCTGGCATAGAAACCTAAAAAGAACAGTTAGAAGGAGATTTAAAAATCATTGTAATACAGTATACAATTCTATAGCAGCCAAGGGAGGATTTCCTGAAGAGAGGGAGAGCATAGTTTCAGACACTATAGAGAGGTTCAGGAGAATTAGAACTATGGATTTCATGGTTAGGAGACTTTGGGGCATGTAATTTCTCAGGATGGTAGGGGCAGAGGCCAGACCGCAGGGGTTCACATGAGTGAATGGTGAGGATGAGGAAGCAGTGAGTGTAAACTATTCTTTCAAAAGAGTTAGCAGTGAAGCTCCTTTGCTTTCTTGAGCAAATGAGTGCTTTTGGGCTGGAGGAAACCTGGATATATTTCTAATAGAGAGGAAGATCCAAGGTGGAAAGAGTTTGGAAATGCAAGAGAAAGGAGATGATTGAAGAGAGGCCCTGAAGAGATAGAAGAGTTGGGGATCAAGAACACAGCAGGTGGAGTTGTCTTGGCAGGAATGAAGCACTTGTACCTCTTGGGAAGATATTAAGGTACAGAGAAATTTCTAAGTGAGGCAAAAAGGCGGAGGCAGCTTGAGAAAATTGGAGTAGAAGCCATGCGCTTTGAGTAGGGATGGGGCAAAGAGTTGAGAATATGAGAAGCAGGCAAATGGTTTGGAAAAGTCAGTGCATAAAATGCAGTGTAGAATCATCACATAGTAATAAGTGAGTTACTAAGAAGTGGTAAGGTCCTAGTTGACTATATATATAAATAATATTTATAGTGCAGTTCCCCAGTTTACATGTTTTCACACTGTAGAAATACCAAGTCTATTTCACTTCCCTTTTCTTAGGACATACGTTTATCATATCCCTTTCTAACCCAGATCCTGAAGTTTATGGATCTTATTTGGTTTAAATAATTTGCTGATTGTTGCCTGAGTTTCTACTTAGACATTTAGAGTACACAGGCTGAGTATAAATGTCATAGGTCAAAAGTGGCTTGCTCCTTTGACATTCCCTAGATCAGTGATGGCGAACCTATGACATGTTTTACTATGGTTGCAAATATCAAAAAATTTCTATATGTGACACGGCACCAGAGTTAAGTTAGGGTTTTTCAAAATGCTGACACGCCGAGCTCAAAAGGTTCGCCATCACTGCCCTAGATCCTGCCTTGAACTACCAGTTGGCCTCTAATTCCACATTCCAGTTATCCAAGACAAATATTAAAGGCATTATATCTTCTGTTTGTTTTAAAGCCACCAGCGAAGACTATAAGCTCCTGGAAAATATGAATAAATTAACCAGCCTGAAGTATCTTGAAATGAAAGATATTGCTATAAACATTAGTAGAAACCTAAAGGACTTAAACCAGAAGTGTAAGTAATAATTTTTATAATTACACATTTGTAATAAATGTTCTGTTATGCTTGGGGCCATGGAGAAGGAGATGGAACATGGCCTTGTACTCAGGGAGCTCATTTTCTAAGTGAATTACAAAGTTAAGGTGCATTTCTTCCATTCTGAGGAGCAGCATGTTTTGGTGGTATGGTTATTTCTGCTTCTGAATCTTGATTTGATCAGTTTATTCCTGAAAAGGGATGGGGAAAAGAAAGGGTGGCCAGATTCTGATTTAACAATGAAATCAGTGAATTGATTTAACAATGAAATCCATAAAGGATTACTCTTATGAACAGAAAACCAGAACATCTATCAATGGAAAATGCTCATTTAGACGGTAGACTATATTTTTCCCATTAGCTTATATTTGTGTTCCCTGTCTCTTTCCTGGTCTGGGAGTCCCCAAGATATGGAATCTGTAATGGAAAGATTGCTTGTAGAATAAGGAATTTCAGAGACAAAGTTAATGGATGAGAGAGACTTGTTTTGTGTAGGTCACAGTCATGCCTGATCAGCTAGCTACTGTCTTCTAAAGCGTTTGTCATCAGAATCATGTCATCCCACCCTGTGTGCCTTAGGCAGAGCTGGAGAGACATTAGCACTCTTACATTTTCACTCTTTTCTATTCCACTTGTTGAAGCCATAGAAACATGTGGCCTGTCTTTGTTTTCAAAGATGCTGAACTACAGCCTTATCTGGATCAAATCAATGTAATTGAGGAGCAAGTAGCAGCTCTTGAACAGGCAGCCTACAAATTGGATGCATATTCCAAAAAACTGGGTAACCATTTTTATTTCTGTTTTGCTTAATAAGAGTACCTGCCGTTATGACCTTAGCTAATATGATAGTTAATATTGACGAGGTGCTTACAATGATCTTTTTTTCTTTTTAATGCTCACCCGAGGATATGTTGAGAGGGAGGGAGGGAGGGAGAGAGAGAGGAAGAGGGAGACGGAGGGAGAGGGAGGGAGAGGGAGGGAGGGAGAGGAGAAAGAGAGAGAGACAGAGACAGAGACAGAGACATCGATATGAGAGAGAACATTGATCAGTTACCTCCCATAAGTGCCCTGACTGAGGATTGAACCTGCAACTGACATATGTGCTCTGATC
Organism: Myotis brandtii; assembly: GCF_000412655.1. Taxonomy (NCBI): domain Eukaryota; kingdom Metazoa; phylum Chordata; class Mammalia; order Chiroptera; family Vespertilionidae; genus Myotis; species Myotis brandtii. The sequence goes on from NW_005371709.1 coordinate 620,740, forward strand.
GGGAATCAAACCTGTCACCTTTTGGTGCACAGGACAACTCTCCAACCAACTGAGCCATCTGGGCAGGGCTACAATGATTTATTTTAATCTTCACAAAAACCTAGTGAGAATAATTTCTTAGTAGTACTAGTAATTAACATTTTCTGGGTATTTGATATATCAGGCACTGTTCTTAGTGCTTTACATATATTATGTTTTTTATCCTCTCAATAACCTATGAGATAAGTACATGATTTTTATCCTTATTTTATAGAGGAGGAAACTGGTTGAAGAGGATAAATAGCTTATAAGGATACAAAGCTAGTATGTGGAAGAGCTGTATTCTAAACCAGGTCTGATTGATTACAAAGCTCAAGCTCTTAATTGTGGTTCAGCAGGCTAGAGCTAGAGCATCTTTAATAATGTAGATACATATGTCTTAATAAACAGGATAGTTATGCAAGGGTTTTCTTCAATAATTACTTTTTCTTTAAGGAGGAAACAGTACTTTTAGTGTTGATGGCTTACTAACTGTTTCTGGCTCTTATAACCATGACTAAATATAACAAAGTTGTTTTTATCCTAGATATAATTTACAGATTATTTTATTTTTATCAGAAACAATTGTTGACTACTTCGAGAGAGTAGTTTGTAGCAGACTGAGATTTGATGTGGGTGGTGATTCACAGTTTCATTGTCTAAAATTAAATTTTCTGAATGGTGACCTTGAACCTAACTATATAGGCGGCATTGTACTAAGGTGCTTTTAAAGTTTTAAAGACAAAGGGAATCCACTCCATTAAAAAGCCTATTTGATGGTCTTTTAAATCTTTGTATCTTTCAAAATTGCTTTCTGGGGATAAGACAATAAAAGGTAAAACATACATTTATACTTCCTGAGAGTTCCAGTCTGGCTCCCAGAGGGTGCCTGGCACAGTGCCTGGAGAGGCAATTTCCTACGCTCCTAGTGGCTCAAGTGCCCGTAGATCTGCTTACTCCCTGTGGAGTCATCTGAGCAGGTGCTGTTGACAGGTTTAGAACATAGTGAACTTGTGTCGGGTTCTTTATTCTGTGTGTGTGTGTTTGACTTCTTACCTTAAGCTGTGCCTATCAATAAAATTTAGATAGATATTCAAATATCTGTCTTTAGCTAATATGGTAGTTAACATTTATGGTGTGCCTACAATTTGGACAGCTGATGAGATTGGGGCTAATCAATTTTTTTTAATGTAATAAACATTTTTTAACTTGCTAGGAAATACTAATGAAGAAGTATCTTTGTAAGAGCCAGTTTTAAATATAACTCTCACCCTTGCAGAAGCCAAGTACAAGAAGCTGGAGAAGCGATGAAAAACTTATTCCTGTGGAACAAAGTCTTTTTTTAATGTGGAAGAATGAGACCTGAATCCTGAGGCTGATGAATTGTCACAACTCCTCAAAAGGAAACCATGCTGGCCGTCCCAGAAACATCCCGCCATTGGAGTAAACTGGAGAACTGTGGCTACTCCTGAATTCCTCTTGGGGCAGTATCCCTCAGAAACGCACACTTATTACCCCCTACCTTTTACTTGAATGTTTAATTATCCATTTAGGACACTAAGTCTCTCAAAGTTCAGGATAAACCTGGGCTTTTCAGTCGAATCAAATGAGAGGGCTTATTTTCTAAGTGGCTGGATTTTGAGTTACTGTGTAAATGGTTGTTTTTTTCTATTGAGCTAATGTATTGCTAACCAGAATCTAAATTAAAAAAGGAAAATAAAACAAACTTCTTCACAGTTTCTCATCTTGTGTCAGTAATTTACTTTTCTGTAAAAGTACATAATAATAAATAAAAAAAATCTTAAAATAATTTCAGGCCGAGTCTTTTAGACTGAGCAGAAACAGTGAAAGGAGTGTTGTGATAGTTTGGTGTATATGATGGGCCCTCCTGTCTCTTCTTTGTGTGAATTGGATGTCTCAGGATGGATGACATCTTGACATGTATTCCCCCTTTGGAAATGTGATAAAGACAAGGACAGAATGTGTATGTGTATGTATGTATGAGGTGGGGGTGGGCAGGTGGGGCTGCCACTCATAAAAAAAAGCATTTTATAAAATACGTTCCTACTTTCGTTTGCAGGATGAGGGGGGCTCCTGGGGACCTGATCATCTTCCTCCCAGACTAAGGACATCAGTAGGTGGAAAATACCGACTGACTGGTGTAGTTTAGAAGACAGGCAATCTTATCCATAGTTGGGTGTTACTAGGAAGGTGGGTGAGGTCCTCAATTCCATCTCCAAAAACAGTTCTTAACTTTGTTTCCATCATTTCCCACTATCTGTGTTCCAGACCACCACTGTTTATACTCTGCTCCTCTGGACTATTTCTTTTATTCTGCTCTAATCTTAATTATTCCCTGTCTTCTAACTTCAGGCTTAGTTTACTCTTTTTCTAGTTCCTTGAGGTGTAATGTTAGGTTGTTTATTTGAGATAGTGTCTCTTAATAAAGACATCTATAGCTATAAACTTTCCTCTTAGAACTGCTTTTGCTACATCCATACGTTTTGGTATGTTGTGTTTCCATTTTCATTTGTCTCAAGATATTCTTTTATATTCCTTTTGATTTCTTTTTTGGTCCATTGGTTGTTTAGGAATGTGTTGCTTAATTTCCACATATTCATCAATTTTCTAGCTTTCCTCCTGTTACTGAATTCTAGTTTCACATCTTTGTGGTTGGAAAGATACTTGATATAATTTCTGTCTTCTTGAATTTGTTGAAACTTGTTTTGTGCCCTAACCTATTCTGGAGAATGTTCCAAGTGCACTTGGGAAGAATATGTATTCTAAAGCCAAACTTGGCATGCATACAAGGCTCCTCCTGTTTTTTTTTTTTCCTTTTTTTAAATTTCATTTTTTGTTACACTTACATTGTGTTTAACTATCTTGATCCACCTTCATTCCCACGGATGAGTTTTCTTTTCATAAACTTTCTACTTTAGAATAGTTTTAGATTTGCAAAAAAGTTTCAAAGATAATGCAGAATTCCATGGATGAGTTTTCATTTCTTACTGTTGTTTCCTTTCTGAAATTATTATCCGTCCATGTTTGGCAAACTTCTACTTTTCTTCAAAATTCAGTCGATCTCCATTCCTGGGCCGTGCTGCATTACCCCAAAGTGGAAAAACACATGTTTAGTTTGCCAGCGAAGCTGGGGCATCAATATTTATGAGGCAGGGAACTTGATATTGCCCCAAAAAGCATTGCAGAAGTTGCGAGGAAAACCAGAACTTTGTTCTTCCTTAAACTTACTTTATGTTTTAGTTAATTTTGAATTGTTTGGCTGCCCTTGATGACTTTTTCATGTCCTTAAATTGTCAGGAACTCTCTGACCTTTGTTTCCATTTCTTTAAACATTGCTATCTCCTACCAACTGGCCTGAACTCTCCAAAAAAGTCAATGTCATGAAAAACAAAAACAAAATGTAGGTGGGCTATGGGAGATTAAAGGAGACTAGAGTTATAATTGAATGTAAGTGTGAAACTTGATTGGATCCCGACTGAAAACAAATAAAGGTATAAAATAAATTGTGTGTGTGTGGTGGTGGGGGGGGCGTGGGGGACAAATGAAGAACTTTAAATATGGATGTACTAGGTGATACTGAGTTAATGTTAATTTTCTTAGGTGTCAATGGTGTTATGGTTATGTAGGAGGATGGTCCTTATTCTTGGGAAATGCATGCAGAGGTCTTCTTGATGTCTGGAATTTACTTTCAGATGATTCAGTGAGAATAAAAGTGATTGTGCACCTTGAAGGCGATGGCCATTCTTTTAATTTTTCAAAAGGTTCAAAACCTATGAAAAGCCAGTGTGGGGGGAGCGTCTTGCTCTCTAGCGTGATATGGTTAGGTTAGGATCCAACATTGTGCTGGGAACTTTTTTTTTTTTTACGGTTACAGATTTTTGTGTGTGATAAGAACTTTTAAGATATCTTAGCAGCTTTCAAATATACAACACAGTATTATTAACTATAGTCACCCTGCTGAACATTATATCCTGTCTTATTTTAAAACTGGAAGTTTGTACCTTTTGACCACATTCACCCATTTAGCTGATCCCCCACCCCCACCTCTGGCAAACACTAATTTGCTCTCTGTATCTGTGAATTTTAAAAAAATTATTCCACATATAAGTGAAACCATGTAATACTTCTCTTCGTCTGACGTATTTCACTTAACATAATGCTATCTATTCATGTTGTCACAAATGGCAGGATTTTCTTCTTTTTTAAGGCTGAATAATTTTCCATTGTGTATATAGACCACATTTCTTTACCCATTTTTCCATTGATGTACACTTCCATGTATTGGCTATTGTAAATAATGCTGCAATGGTTTTGTGGGTGCTATCTTTTTGAGTTAGTGCTTTTATTTCCTTCAGATAAATTCCCAGAAGTAGAATTGCCGAATCATATGGTAGTTCTATTTTTAATTTTTTGAGGAAGCTCCATATTGTTTTCCATAGTGACTGCAGCAGTTTACATTGCCCCCCTGGGGTGCACAAGGGTTCCCTTTTCTCCAAATCCTTGCCAACACTTGTTATTTCTTGTCGTTTTGATGACAGCCATCCTCACAGGTGTGAGGTGTGTGCTGGGAACTTTCTAGCAGCTGAGACACTTACTCCAATTGCCCGGAAATAGAAAATCACAATGGGATTCCTTTATGCTCTTTCCCCTTTCTCCCTCTTTGCTCTCTCAATTCCTCCTCGAGGAGAATGCACCTGCAAGAGACTTCTGTCCCTCGGCGCTCCCCGTAGGTGGGAGAGCCCTCATTGGCGGGGGTGCGCTGACGTCTTACTGTGCTGCGACCGCACTGTCCGGAGGAGCGCGGTGCGGGTCCCGAGCTTTGGCGGTGCCCACCCGGGGTTTGGGACCGATGGCCCAGAAACCGCTGCGCCTGTGAGTGGCCCTGAATCGGAAGCCTCTGGGTGTGCGTGTGCGCTCACGTGGCTGCCTGCGGGGGCGGGGGTTCTCCCGACGGGAAGGGGCGATCCAGAGGCGGGGATGGGAGGGAGGCCGGG
>NW_005371709.1:626050-658009 GCF_000412655.1 Myotis brandtii
GGCTCCAGGAGGGAGCTGGAGGGCCGGGCGGCTGGGGCCGCGTCACCCACTCGTTCAGCGCACGTTTACGGAGCGGTCGCCGCGTGGCGGGCACTGCACTGGGACAGATGGAGTGGCCGCCTGGATGGAGCTCGTAGTGAAGAGAAACAGACAGTAACCAAAGAATCAGATACATGTGAAGCTACGGTGGTGATCAGTGCAGGGGGAAAAGGCTCACAGTTCCGCGAGGGTGTATAATAGGAGTATTGGGCTTAACGTGAGGATTGAGCCTTCATATTTTTGTCTTTATCCTAGAAAGTCATTGAAATGTTTAAGAACAACTTGGCATGCTCAGATTTTCATTTTGGAGAGTGATTCCCGTTGCTACGCGGAGAACAAATGAGAGCCGAAATAGAGGGCGCAGCTAGGGTTAGACAGCGAGGGCGGGAGCAGAGTGCAGGGATTCGGGGCTTATTGAGGAGATGAAGTCACCGGGTTTGGAGGTACTTTGGTTGTAAGAAGGAGTCAGCACTGTTGGGGCCCTAGATTTTTTTTCTTTCTTCAATGGGCTAGGAGACACTGGAAAAGGGCTCACACGAGGAGACGGTGAATTTTGAGGTGTCCTGTGATGTACAAGCTGAACCATGGCTGTCCCAGGAATAACTGTAATTCCATGTGACTTCTATGATAGCGGAAGTGCGGGATCCTGTGGGAGCACCAAGAATTGGTAACTGATAGGGACCAGAGGGCTCCCTAGAGGAGGTGCTGCTCAGAAGGTAAAAATGCTTAATAGGTTATTGCAGAGCTTGCTTTGGGTTTTCCGAAGTTTTGAGAGTGACTTTCTGACCTGGTCGGGAAGACTTTAGAGATGTGCCAGGATTTGAAGCGTGAGAAAAATTCAGACCCAGGATGGCTAGGGTGGGACTATTAGGAGAACTAACGACCCCAGGGAATGGCAGAGGGAGAGCGTGATCAGGCTGACAGTTGGGAAGGTTTCTGTTAGGGAAACTTGGAGAAGTCTCTAGGAAGAGAGCTGAGGGAAGTGTGGAAGGCTGTGGCTCCACGCAGTGGAGTTCTCTTCATGTTTTTGAGGAAAGAACATTGTTGGCTTTTTGTTGGATGGATAGGAAGAAGATCCGGCATTAGAAGAAATGTAAGCGTGTTCTCTATTTTGTGTCCGTATCACAGGACTCTCAGTGGCTCAGCCTTGCAGCTGTCCTCCATTCTTCCTTCTCCCCCATTTCCCATGCTACTTCTCCACTTCAGATTGTGTTTCGGTCCTCAGAATTCTAAACTTCCCATCTGTTTCTCTCTTCCCCATCTTCATTTGACATTGCCCTTTACGCTGATAGTTTTCTCCAGATCATCTTGCACTCTGTTACTGAAAGGATCTTTCTAAAACAGATATGCTTATGTCTCTACCCAGCTTGAAAATGTTCGGTGATGCGGCCAGTGAAAGCACACCAGAAAGAGATAATGGCAAAACAATAAGAAATATATTTCAAGATACGTTAAGACATTCATAAAATATGAGAAGTGGGAAAACCATGTAAATCAGAATTATAAAAATTCAGAAATGATATGATAGAACAAGTTAGTTCACAACTTAGGGCCAGTCTGCCTTACGAACCTTAAGCTCTTGCCACTTTCTACCTCCCTGCCCCATAGCATTTTACACATACCTCCTATTGTAGTCTCCCCCCTTTTTTTATTCCTCACCCAAGGATACATTTCTATAGATATTTAGAGAGAGATAAAAAAAATATCGATGTGAGAGATAAACATCAATCGGTTGCCTTCTGCACACATCCCGACCCAGGATTGAACCCCCCACCTGGGTATGTGCCCTGACTGGGAATCGAACCTGCTACCTTTTGGTGTATTTGATGATGCTCCAACCGAGTCACACCAGCCAGGGCTGTTGAAGCCCTTTTTATACAGGCTGAGACAAATGTAGGTTTACAGTTGTGAGTACGTGAAACACAGTTTATTTTTGTATTGTTATTTATTAATTATTGTAGTTTTCATACAGAGAACTGTAAGCCTACTTTTGATCCACCCTGTATAAATTTATGACTACGACAGTATCGTCCCTTCCCTGATTGTAAACTCTGAGGTTTGAACTGTCTTACTCCTCTTTGTACTCCTAATACATTCTTAGCATAGGACTTGGTCTATTGCATTTAGCATATTATAGGTGTTCAGTATGTATTTATTGAATGGACGATTGAAGCTCTGGACTAAGATAATGACAGTGGAAATAAAAAGGACAGGATGGATGTGCAAGATGTTTTGAAAAAGGGATTGATGTCACTTGGGGATTGGAGGGGAGATTTTTGATTCTTAGTGACCAGTTTGGTGAATGACCGATCCACAATATTTGGGAAGTGAGGAGAAGCTGGTTCAGTTTTGGAGGAAAAGATAAGGTAAACGTTAGGTAGGGTGAGCTGAAGGTGTTGGTGAGACGGGTGAAGTTGCCCCTGGTCAGTAATAGTTCACATGCACTGAACCTGTCAGGTAGCCTCAGGAAGACGTGATCACATGTCTGCGTGGTCCAGGAAGACCTGGCAGGCCTGTTCATGTTTCCTGAATTGCCTTAATGTTTATCTCTTGTTTGCAGCTTGGCTTGTGGAGATGTTGAAGGAAAGTTTGATGTTTTATTCAATAGAGTTCGAGCAATTCAGAAGAAAAGTGGAAACTTTGACGTAAGATGTTTCCTTTTTCTGATTTAATTTTACTGTCAACATACAAAAATAAAGTTTGGGCTCCTTTATTCATTTCTTGATTTAACACATACTCCTTTTTTGTTGTTGTTAGATTGGGTACCTTTTGTGAGCATAGGAACTTAGTAGCTGCAGAGCAGTGGGGGAAGGAGACCTGTTTACCTTTTTATACTTTTAAAATTTCAATCTCTTTATTAATGTACACACATGTGAAAACAGACTAGCAGAACATCCCTAAATAATTCATTTCTTTATTAATGTACACAATGTGAAAACAGACTAGCAGAACATCCCTAAATAATTCTTTTTTCCTTTTTATTGAATTTATTAACAGAATTATACAGGTTTCAGGTATACAATTCCACAACACATCATCTGTACACTGTATTGTGTGTTCACCACCCCAAGTGAGGTCTCCATCCATCTCCATTTATCTCCCCTATACATTCCTCCCCCGCACCTAAGTAATTCTGACCACTGGGTTGGGAAGCACAGATGTATTTCATGAGTATATGGTGTAGATTAAGTCAGATAACATGAGCAAGTGCTTCACAAACCAAAGAGCCTTAAATGTTACGTGTGGTTGCCAACTAGACTGTAAACTCCTAGAGTACAGGAGAGTATTCTAGGTGTGGGGATTATATGCTGATTGGGTTAAAGGCTGAGTAAAGACAACAGGCAGCACATGTGTTTTTTATGCCCTGTATTTCTCAAGGTATCTAATATTTAAAGTTTTATTTTTCACAGAGGATTCTTCAAGGTTGATTTCTCCTGGACCCCTTTATCTTTCCCTGGACCCCTTCTTCCCCATTCCCAACTTGAATGTGACAGTAAGACAAAATGTAGTAATTTATACAACTGTTACTAAACAATTATGTATTGAAATTCTGCAAATTGATTAAGGAAAAAAACCTGGTTTGAGACCATTACTTAGGATAATTAGCTGAGTAATGTTACTATCAATTATGTACCATTTAATATAAAAAAAACTCATATATCTGTTTAAAAAACTCATTTTAGCTGCTGTTGTGTGTAGGAAATTTCTTTGGCTCCACTCCAGATGCTGAATGGGAGGAGTATAAAACCGGCATCAAAAAAGGTATAGAAATTCTTTTTATTTTTCAAATGATTTCTAACAAAGTTTTAAGACTACACAGTCTCTTTTGAGTTGTTTTCACAAATGTTAGTTATTTAAGAATTTCCCTTTGAGCTCTGCATTGAGCTGATTCACATTTTGATTTTGGTTGGAATTAGTTCCAGAAAAATCATTCTTTTTCAAGTAGGCCAGAATTGAATAAATGAAATATGTGTTCTTTCCTTTTTCCAGTATCAGTATGTGTGTTTTTTAAGCTTTTTAGGGACTATTTTTTCCCAATTATACATTGACCATCCTCTTTAAGATTTCTCTTCATCATCCTAGTGATACCATTTAATAATCAGGCCCCAAGGTTGGGTGTAGGATATGCTAACTGGTGATCATATTCCACATGTAGGATTGCAGACTCTTTACTTTTGCTATGATTATTTTTCCTGTGTGGAAGGAAGCATTGCTCAAGTTCCAGAGCAGACCTGGTAACTCTGCCGTGCCATGTCTGTTTCTCTCACTAGCTCCTATTCAGACATATGTGCTAGGTGCCAATAACCAGGAAACAGTAAAATATTTCCAAGATGCTGATGGGTGTGAATTAGCTGAGAACATTACTTATCTGGGTAAGTTGATATTTTTTGTGTTTGTAGTGAACAATAATAAAGTCTCCTAGGAAATTTGTGGCTAGATTCTTGTGCTATTACTGCCTGACAGAATGGGGGTCAGGGGTGTTCTTTCCCAAATTCTTTGTCTATACCCTTAAGACTAAGACTATAATAATTACAGGAATGTTGGGAGAAGTAAGGGTATTATCTAGTTCAGACCTTTGTGGTTTGTTCCACCTCCCTCAAATCTTGTGTTCCCACAACCAAATACGTACTCTTGCAGCCAAACAGAGGAATAAATTACTTGACTATGTATATAGAGAGTAAAGTATAAATTATGTTTAAAATAATCCATGTATGTGGTCTCACCATATAACATACAGCTTACTTCATAGATTCCTTACTAGCTATAGCTCTAGGTCTCACTGAGCTTTTTGAAACTGAAGCTTTTAGTGCCGATCCTTGGGTTTTTCACTTCCTTTGTCCTTTTTCTGGTTCCAGGTCCACTCCTTAGTTTACCTTAAAGTTGCTTCCTCCCTACCCGCCTGCATCTCATTTAGTGGCTTTTCAGTGTCTGGCTATTTTGTTTTCTCTTCACTTGTTGTCAGTCCAAAGCCTCTTGGATCATTCAGCTCATTTTTTCCCTCTAAAATAGCTCCGCTGCTCTTCACATTTCCTCTTTCTTGGTCTCTCATTTCTCTTCTACATTTTCTTTGTTGTAAATGCCCTTCTTCTCCCTCCCCACCATAATCCATTTGGCCTTTATTTGATTCCCTGCATCTAACTATGACCGTCTTGTAAGCAAGCTCATCTTGTTTCAATCATGAGATTCTTTTAGGCAAAAAATTGAGGGGCAGATTTTTATTTGTTGTTTTTAACCACCATTGTGAGAAATACATTTTGAGATCCTTTTGTTGTAGCTCTTACTTTGGGCCTGACTTATGGCAATTCTCACTGTAGTTATTAGATTTGGATTAAGACCACTGCTGTAGATATTTATGACAGCCATTTTACCATATGAAGTTAGTGCCAAGAGTGGAAAGAGCAGCTGAGGTATTTAGGTTATTTCTGTGAAAGAGAATTTTTGAGATCCAGTAGGAGGAGCAAACAATGAACTTAATAGTGAACATGTGGTACTGAGCTTGAAGTGCTGGCAGAACATCCAACTTATAGTGGGATGTAATCTTTCCAGAGTTTATAAATGAGGTCATTGTTGGAGAGTATAGTAATTACAGGTGTGTTGGGAGAAGTAAAGATATTACCTTTCATAAAGTGAAGAGAGAATAGTTTCAGGAGTAGAGACGATTGGTGATTAGTGACCTTTAAGAGAATGGTGGGAGAGGGGAACTAGATTGCAGTCGGTTAAGCAGCTAATTAAGAGGTAAAGCACTTAGGATGGACTACTCTTTTGAAAAATGTGAAAATGAAGAGGAAAAGGTTTCTTTATCAGTTAGCGTGTTTATTAATTAGTATGTGCCTTTATTAGTATGTATAAACTAGATTGCAGTCTAAGGTTAAGCAGCTAATTAAGAGGTAAAGCACTTAGGACGGACTACTCTTTTGAAAAATGAAAATGAAGAGGAAAAGGTTTCTTTATCAGTTAGTATGTGTGTTTATTAATTAGTATGTGCCTTTATTAGTATGTATATTCATTAGTATGTTTAATATTCTATTTCCTGAATGGAAAGAGCCATTTGAGAAGAAGAGACTTAGTAGATGAAAGGAAGGTGAAAACTGATGGAGCAAGGTCTTGAAGGCACAACCAAGGAATAAATTTAGAAGAGTTGCCAATTTTTCCCAAATAGCTGCTCTTTTGAAACGTTTTCCTTCAATTGGCAGCTGCTGCCTGCATGAAGAGTACATACATCTATTCTAGACTATACCTTCCTCAGAACTGCAGATACCTTTTTCTTTTCATCACCTCTCATTATGTCCAGGTGTCTGGCTTTCTTTTAATCTATGCAGAATCTCCTCTAGAAGGCAGGAAGCCTTTTGCTTCCCACCTTTTTTCATTAGCACCTGGGTAAACAGACTGACCAGTGGGCTCCAGCAGCTGCTCTTACTGAACAGGAGTACCTTGTAGCCATCCGACACTGAGACCTAGCAGCTAGAAGGGCCTCTAGGCTTTACAGTAGACATGGAAGGCAGGGAGGTAGCAGAATCGTGGCGTAGGGAGAGATTTATCCCCATAATGACATTTCATTTTGCAGTTTTGACTAAAACTTGTCCATTTTTCTTTGAACCCAGGGCGGAAAGGTGTCTTCACTGGAACCTCGGGGCTGCAGATTGTGTACCTCAGTGGGACAGAGTCCTCGAATGAGCCAGTCCCAGGTTACAGTTTTAGTCCCAAGGATGTCTCTTCCCTGAGAACAATGCTGTGTTCGACCCCTCAGTTTAAGGGTGTTGATATCCTGCTCACATCCCCATGGCCCAAGTATGTGGGGAACTTTGGGAATTCTTCTGTGAGTAGTGCTTGTTCAGTTGGAATTTCTAAAAGCAAATGGCTTAATCTGGGCTTTTTCTGCTCTTTATATTAAGTGTTTTAACTCTTAATATAACTCTTAATTTTTTTGTGAATTTTTTCAGGATACTTAAAGCTATATTAATTGACCAAAGCAAAAGTCGATCTTATGAAAGTTTGATTCACAGTTGAGATTGCTGAAATCTTAATTATAAATGAATGGTTCTTTAAATTATATTCTCTGTTTCAGGTGCCCTCTTTCAAGCTTCCTCTTAATATGTTTTGAGGGTTAACTAATTTTCAGTGAAAAGATTTACAACAAGTGGCAGCTCAGTAGTTGTATTTTCTTCCCTTCCATTCCAGGTTATAGCTTTTTGGCTATCAAAATATTTTTTTAGATGGAATCATTATGGGATCGAAGGTAGTGATCTAAAGACCTAAAGTTAGAAAAAGATATGTTGAAAACTTGGTACTTCTCTCAAGAAAGCTTTTTAAAAATGTTATTTTATTTTATGTGAAAGCTTTAATGTTGGGATGCACTGGAGCTCACCATAGCATTTTTGTAAGCAATCTAAAAGAGTGTGTACATCAGGTTGGTGAATGACAGATACCGGGAAATATTATATTGGTGGAAATCAGCCTAAGGAAGACCTGGAAGGTTGTGTGTGAGGACAGAAATCATCAGCTGAGCTTCAGTGAAGGGAAATGATCCAGAAAAGGGTCTTGTAGAGCACTCTCTGCCGCTTTAGCACAATGTGTCTATGACCAAAAAGGCCAACAAGATACCAGGCATTGTCAGGAAGGATGCTGAAAGGCAAAAGGACAATGCTCTCTTCCCCTTCCACAAATCCAGGGTTATTCTTCACCTGGAATTCAGGGGGCAGTGCTGATTGCAGCATAGAGAAGATACAGCGAAGCTAGGGAGGATCCAGAGGACTATTAAGCTGATGATAGAAGGGAGAAAGACACGTGTTATGCTCTGTAAGGAAGGAGAAGAAAGAGGCTCCTTCATTTTTGGGGTGCTAAAAAAGATTTTGATTCAAGTTTATAAATAACCATACAAGATACTTATAGGGAACCAGTCCCTAAGATACCACAACTAACCTCAAGGCCAATTCCCTGCCCCTCAGTAGAAACCTGAAGGAGGCAAACATAAAACAAAAAGGAGTTCTTGCTTTACTTAGTGGAAAATTAACTTTGGTAATTGATTTCCAGCTAATATCTTTACATTATGGAAGAGAGATCACATAATTTGTTGTTAATTGAAGCTAGGGATTTTCTGGGAACGACCCTAACTTTTGGCAGACTTTATAACAATGGCATGATGTGCTCGTCCACAAACTACACCTTCCTTAACTGAAGCAAAATAAAGGATTGCATGCTTATATGATGAAGTCCTTGAATATTTCATCCCAAGTATTCTGTAGGTTCTAGGGACTCTGAAAGCTAGCTTTAGTTCTATTTTGTGCATCGACTATCTGCATTGTCATAACTATAGGTGCACAACAAAGCAAATTATAGAAGTATAGTGGGCTTCAGACAGAGAGCTTACTTTCCAAGAAAGATTTTTTTGTTTTTAATCCTCTCTTGAGGATATTTTTCCATTGACTTTTAGAGAGAGTGGAGGGGAGGAATGAGGGGGAGAGAGAGAAACAAACATTGATTGGTTGCCACCCGCACACCCTGACCCAGGCCAGGGATTGAGCCTACCACCAAGATATGTGCCCTTGACCAGGAATTGAACCTTGACCGTTCAGTCCATGGGCTGATGCTCTACTCACTGAACCACATTGGCCAGGGCCCCAAAAATATTTTAAGAGGTTTAATAACCCTGTTTTGGGTATTAGCATGGAGAACTTGCTTTTTAACCTCTGGCTCCCAACAGTTGTTTCTATTTCTGCATTCATAGTAACCCAGTTCCATTTTTATGTTTGAGATTTCTTTGACTTCCATAGCATAGAATTTACTATGCAAATTCTACTGCCCACATTTGTATCCACATACAAATTTCAAAGTGTCTTGTTATTTCTTTGCATTTCTTGGTTACTCTTAGGTCTGTTAAGATGACTGAGTTTCTGTTTACTAGGGAGAAGTGGATACCAAAAAATGTGGCTCTGCTTTGGTCTCCAGTCTTGCCACAGGCTTGAAACCAAGATATCATTTTGCTGCTCTGGAAAAGACCTATTACGAGAGGCTTCCATATCGGTGAGTAGCATTTCATTCTTTTTGACTTTTTGAAGAATTTACCTTGGATCTTTTGTGTTAACTTCTCATGTTCATTTCAGCCTTATTACATCTTGGGGGTTTTTAGTTACTCGGGCACTGAATGAGTGACTCTCAAAGTATTCAACTTTTCTGAGTTTGTTTCCTAATAAGGGATTGCACTTTATAGAGCCCTTTAAAGGTCTGAGGGTCTGAAGTAACAATGCTGTGTAATCATCATAGCTTGATGTAACAGTAATTCCTATTTCGATCAGGTCAAACCGTACTCTTTGTATAATCTTAATCTTAGTATAATCACTTTAGAAGTATTTCAATTTGAGAATCAAGAACTTGCTTCAATTTATTTATGCTTTTAGTTTGAGTTTAAAGGTGGAATTTTTTAAGGATGTATTGCAGAGAAAATAAGCCCATTGATTTATAAGTGGTAGAGCTAAGTAAAGTTAACTCTGAATCATCTTCACTGTATAAGGCATGGGTAATCCCTAAAATAATTTATTAAAATAATTTTTTACACAAAAGTAATATATATGTTGTTGAAAGTTCAAAAAATAGAGCTGAGTGAAAAGAAGAAAATAACCTGCCTTTTCCCCAGATTGTGGTGATGGTTGCATAGCTCTGTGAATATACTAAAAATTATTAAATTGTATACTTTAAATAATATAATATTTGAATTAAATCTTAATAAAACTGTAATTTTTTTTTTAACCAGAGCTGTAACAAAAACCCATATAATTATCATAATACAAATACTAATATAGCTAAATCTCCACTAACATTTGCACCTAGAATTATGTCAGTCCATGCTTTGCATCCCGGTATTGTGAGTCTTATGCTTCCTCCTTTGAGGAGCTATTATGATTAAAAACACCATTCGGGGGTAGCATTCTGCATCAATCATTTCTTATTTTTTAATATATTTTTATTTATTTCAGAGAGGAAGGGAAAGGGAGAGAGATAGAAACATCAGTGATGAAAGAGAATCACTGATTGGCTGCCTCCTGCACTCCCTCTACTGGGGACCGAGCCTGCATCTCAGGCATGTGCCCTGACCAGGAATCGAACATGTGACCTCCCGGTTCCTAGGTTGACACTCAACCACTGAGTCATGCTGGCTGGGCTGCATCAATCATTTTTATTTTAAAGTAATGAGGGAAACATCTTCCCAACTTTGTTATGTGTACTTGCAGTTTGCCTGTGGTATTAGTTTTCTATTGCTACTATAACAAATTACCACAAACTTTATAGCTTAAAACAATACAAATTATTATCATACAGTTTATAGGTCAGAAGTTTGACACGGGTCTCTTTGGGCTAAAATCAAGTGTTGACCAAGCTGTATTCGTTTCTAGAGGCCGTAGTGGGCAGTCTGTTTCCTTGCCTTTTTCAGCTTCTAGAGGCCTCCTACCTACACTCCTTGGCTCATGGCCCCTTTGATCTATCTTAAAGCCAGCAACTCTGGTTGAATCCTTCTTACTACTCTTACCTGGTTCAGTAGCCACTTCCCTCTGACTCTATATTGCTTCCCTCTTCTGTTAAGGACCTTTGTGGTTATGTTGAGTCTACCCAGCTTATCCACAATCATCTTCCTATGTTAAGGCCAGTTGATTAGCAAGTTATTAAATCTATCTGTCATCTTAATTTCCCTTTGCTGTGTAAGCTAACATTCACAGGTTATGGGATTAGGACATTGACATCTTTGGGGGCCATTATTTTTCGAACTACACCTGGATAGCTTAACAGTGGAAAGTATTAGCAGTTTTGAGCTCACTGCACTACTTCCACTAAAAAAATACATTTCTCAGGATATTTCTTAATGTCTTCATGTATTTTTAAAGCTTCCACTTAATTATGAGTAAACTTGTTGTAATCATTTAAAATAGTTGGAGAAAATTGTATATGAAATAGCATGACTTTCACCTTAATCTGACATCATTCCCATTTATCAATTATGAATGGATTTATTAAAAAAAAAAGTTGTAGCAGACAGACTATATTTTGGTTCATTTCTTTCAATAATGTGAATATGAAACGTATTTATGGATTTATTTATATAAAACTAGAGGCCCAGTGCACAAAATTTGTGCATGGGTAGGGTCCCTAGGCCTGGCCGGCAATCAGGGCTGACCTGTGGGGCAACTGGTGGGGCAATCGGGGGGCCCTGCTTGCACCTGCCTTGGCTGGCCTGGCAGGCAGCGCTGGCCCTGCCCCCTGCCACCACCGCCAGTTGGGGCCTGCGGGCTGGGGGCAGCTCCTGGGCTGAGCGTCTGCCCCCTGGTGGTCAGTGCACACCATAGCGACCGGTCGTTCTGCCGTTAGGTCGATTTGCATATTAGGGTTTTATATAGATAGATGGTATACTAGATTTTAAAAAAATATATATTTTTATTGATTTCAGAGAGGAAGGGAGAGGGAGAGAGAGATAGAAACATCAATGATGAGAGAGAATCATTGATCACCTGCCTCCTGCACATCTGGGGACTGAGCCTGCAACCCGGGCATGTGCTCTTGACCGGAATCGAACCCGGAACCCTTCAGTCCACAGGCGAACGCTCTGTCCACTGAGCCAAACCAGCTAGGGCTGCTATACTAGATTTTTAAAATAAAATTACATTTTTTGCCAGATTCAGAAAATTTCTGAGGCATGAGGAAAGTAAAGAACTCTAAGGATTGGCATCTGTATTAATGGTCAACTAACTCACTAAAAAATAAAAAATATGTATAATGCCGTAACTTTTTAAAAAATTAAAAATAGTAAATTGCTCAGTGCAAATGCTTATAAACATAGAAAAGCTAAAAAAAATTTTGGTATATGCAATTCCCATATTTTTTCTATGAAAAATAAACATTCATGTGTTTTTATATTTTTTCTAGGAAAATTAAATGATCCTATATATTCCTATTTGAAGCATGTTTTTTTCCACTTAAAACTCATTTCCTTTTCATTTTCATTATTAGCTTTTTATGACACTAGAGAGAATAGTTTAATGAACCCTCCTGTACCCATCACCTAGCTTTATCAATTATCAACATTTTTCTAATTTGACAACTCTTTTAAAACCAAAAGTTGGAGTTTTATGCTTTTTAGATTTGTGATGTTATTCTTCCCCAACAACAGCCCTGGGAGGTAGGGGTGATTATCCTATTAGATGGACAGGTAACATGTGAGGTTATGTTATTGGTGGTGATGAACTTAGGACTCTTTTCATGGCTCCATGGAGTCTACATATTTTAAGTTTTTTGGTAACCTGTCATCTCTCTAATATATTGTAGAAACCACATTGTTCTACAGGAAAATGCACAGCATGCCACCAGGTTCATAGCACTGGCAAATGTTGGAAATCCAGAAAAGAAAAAGGTAAAGATTTTAGTATTTATGGGTAGGTTAATAATCATTGTCTGCCTGATAAATGTTTCTCTTTCCCTGTCTAGCATTCATGTCTTCTCTCCTCCCCAATCGCACTGTCCCAGCACCTCAGTAACTATAATATGCCATATGCAGTGTACATGCAAAAGATAAGTGAATATATATTTTGTCTTTTCCATAATATCTTAAGCTTTTAAGCCCAGTGCATTCTTACCAAGTTTAGATAGCTAAAATTTTTTGCTGCCTTATAAAACCCGAGTATCACTCATAGTATTTTCAGTCTATTGTTTTACTCTCAGGATGTGTTAGCCTCAGCCCTAAGCAACTCATACTTCAGTCAAAAAATATGCACATTTTTTAAATTTGGGAGGCATTATTAAATTCATCTCAAAATTTTGTTCCCATTTACACCCCCACCAGCAGTGTATGACTTTGTTTCCTGTCCACATTCTCACTGGGTAGTGCCAAATTTTTATTAGTTTCTGCCATTCTGATAGATGAAGATGGTGTATCATTGTTAATTAGTTAGATTTCTGTGATCAGTAGTGAGGTTAGGCATCTATTCATATCTTATCTAAAGTTCTCAATAACTGAGCAATTAGTCTGAAATTCTAGGTATCCATATGAATATTTACCTTTTTGCTACTAAGAAAATGTATCAGCATATATAGCAGAAATTGTGTGATGTCAGAGCGAACACTAAGTTGTCCAATTTAGTTTTCATTAGAAAAAAGAATGGCAGTGCCATGGTTCTGTTGACGAAGTACACAAAGATACAGGCCTTAGAGACAGAAGCAATATGTCTTCGAAGTGTATGGAGCAAATCCTTCTGGGCTTTGTAGTGATGGTTGTTTTGTGTACGGGCGGGGACTTTGACTTGTTGCTCATTACTTGTCAGCGCTTGGTTAGCCCCTGCAGAGACCACTGAATTGGCATTTGATTTACTAAGTATTCTCTGAGCCACAGATGGATCAATTGCTGCTTTTCGAATTTTACTTAGTTTCAGAAGCCTCCGTGAAATCTTCACAATAAAATAGATTGACTACATTTGGATAAACAGTATTTCCCTTAATGCTGTTATGTTGTTTTTCTCCAAAGTATCTTTATGCATTCAGCATCGTTCCCATGAAACTGATGGATGCAGCAGAACTGGTAAAACAGCCTCCAGATGTCACTGAAAACCCTTACAGGAAATGTGGGAAGGAAGCATCCGTAGGAAAGCAAATTCCTGCCCCTGAGGTATGTTCTGATTGAGAGGTGGCATTTTCTGGGCAGGATTTCCCCTTACTTGTGTTATAGTTTAATTTATAAGATAAGTTTAATCCTTAGAATTGAAATTTTCATTTCCTGTTGGGAAAACATGGTGGTGTTTAGAAAGCTTTAGCTTTTAAGTAAGCTCGGTGTTGTTGTTGTTTTAATTGTAGTTTGAGCTTAACTTTTCATAGCTTAACTTTTTTTTTTTTAATCTAGTTGATTATCTATTCTTAACTTTTCAGGCAAGGATCCAACAACTGCTTGGTAGCAATGTAATTCATGATTTTATGAGTGCTAGTAGGTAAATAAGATTCACTCTGAAGAAATTTCTAAATAGCAAACTCTCCTGAAATTAATTTCCCCTCACTACAGCAAGGAATGTCAAATGAGGAAAATTAGTATGCTTTCTCAGACATTTTTTCTTTATGAGCAACCTTCTTATCTTTTTAATTAAATCTCAATTAGAGTTCTTTGACCTGGGGAGTGTAGGACTGCATTGAGAGAGAAAGGGAAAGGAATTTGGATGAGTTCATATTGTTGTTTTAGGCAAGAATTGCTCTATAACTTGGACTTTAACTTGCCTTTCCAAAGCGATGGATTTGGTGGCAGCTGGGATAAATGCTGAGAAATATGACTGAGTCCAGACACTTCTCTAGAATAGGCAGAAAGGGCTAGGAGAAAAGATAGACATTACATGGCAGGAATGTTCCTTTGTATGTGAACGGTTGGCACTTGTCTAGAGGTTAAATAACATATACTTTTCTACCTTTGGCCATTCCAGGAAGAGTCAGCCTGTCAGTTTTTCTTTGATTTAAATGAAAGACAGGGAAGGAAGCGTTCATCTACAGGCAGAGATAGCAAGTCTCCTCACCCAAAGCAGCCTCGCAAACCTCGTAAGTACCTCAGTTCCAGAAGTCTCCTCTGTGAGCAGTAATTGTTATTTTGGGTCTTGTTTGGGAAGCAGCATTACTAAGAGAACCTCTTCTGGCAAAGGAAATTGTATAATGAGTCATTAGACCAATAATAAAAATGAAAAAATGAAAAAATGGCCTGACTCTGAGGCTGAGACTGTTCCTATGAGAACTATGGAAACAGCTCCTTTCATTCATGTCTGTAAAAGGTGAGCTAAAGAGCCTATAAAAACTAATGTAGGTTCATAAAATAATAGGATAATCAAAATGATAAAAGAGACTTTAAGGCTATTTCATTGAGATCCTTTTTTTATTGCTTTAAAATTTTTTTAAAGTATGTTTTTATTGATTTTAGGGCAGTGGTTCTCAACCTTCTGGCCTTTTAAATACAGTTCCTCATGTTGTGACCCAACCATAAAATTATTTTTGTTGCTACTTCATAACTGTAATGTTGCTACTGTTATGAATCGTAATGTAAATATCTGATATGCAGGATGGTCTTAGGTGACCCCTGTGAAAGGGTCGTTCGACCGCTAAAGGGGTCGCGACCGACAGGTTGAGAACCACTGCTTTAGAGGGAGGAAGGGAGAGGGATAGAAAGATAGAAACGTTGTTGAGAGACATGATTGGCCCCTTCCTGCATGCTCCCAGCAGGCATGTGCCCTGACTGGGAATTGAACCTGTGAACTCTTGGTTCATGGGTCAGTGCTCAACCACTGAGCCATACCGGCCAGGTGAGATTCTTTTTATCCACCCCCTCATTTCAAAGATGAAGAAGCTGACCTTGGGAAAGCTTAGTGCTCAGGGTCATGTGGCTAGCTAGTGGCAAAGCTGGGGCTAAAATTGGGGTTCCTGACACCCAGTTCAGTGTTCTTTCATTGCAGCCTGTTGCCAGTCACATGCTTCTTTAGTCAATATGTGGTTATCAGTTGTGGATTACCTACCTGTGGAATGGTTACAAATTCAGAATTTTTCTAATAGAGGTTTAGTTTCATTGATAGTGGTGATGGGGTAGTGGTCCTAGTGGGAGCACAACAGGCCCAGCCCATTGTGGCAGTGCTGAATACCAGTCTTTGCAGGATATAAAGATCAGACGAGGGTGGTTATATGCTGGAGTGTTTGGACCACAGTAACATTCGGCTTTCTTCCACATAAAGCTCAGCCTCTAGGACCCTGCTGGTTTTGTCTCGCCAGCCCCGAAGTGGAGAAGCATTTGGTGGTCAACATTGGCACACATGTAAGTTACTTTCATGGATCTTTTACAGAGAAGGAGACATCTGTTTGTTTTGTATCACTTTATTGAGTCCATAAATACACTGTAAAATTCACCCACTGTAAGTGTACAATTCAACATTTTTTAGTAAGCTTACCAAGTTGTGCAACCATCACATAATACAGTTTTAGAACATGTCCATCACTCCAGTAAGATCCCACATGCCCATTTTCAGTACAGTTAATCCCCTTTTCCACCCTCATCCCCAAACACTAGTCTACTTTCTGTTTCCATGGGTGTACCTTTTCTGGACAGTTCATGCAAATGGAATCATAGAATATGTGATCTTTGTGTCTGGCTTCTTAGCGTAATATTCTTGAGGCTCATCCATGTTGTAGCATTGATCAGTATTTCTTTTCAAATAGTATCCTATTGTATGGATATATACTACATGTGGTCTATATATTTGTTAATAGATTGATATTTGGGCTGTTTGCACTCTATGGCTATTAGGAATAATGCTGCTGTGAACATGTGCAGGCATGTGTGGACATTTGTGTTCATTTCTTTTGGAGAGACACCCAGGAATGGAATTTATATTTAACCTTTTAAGAAACTGCCAAACTATTTTCCAAATGACTATACCATCTTAGATTCCCACCAGCAATATATAAGGGTTCCTGTTTTCTCACATCCTTGCCACCATTTGTTATTGTCTGTCTTTTTTATTATAGCAGTTCTCTTGTGGTTTTATAGTGCCAATTAAACAAGATTGCTCCCACTTTCCTCCCTCTCTGATAAATAGGAATGGATCTCCTATATACTTTTCAAACTCTATTTTTATTCCATGTTACTAAAAACCGATAAATTCTCAGTGTTGTATAGTAGTAGAGGAGATAGCTTCCTAATGACAAGAATCCCCATATCCACATTCCTGGCATGGGTATCCCTAGTAATAATTATAAGGTTTCTTGGTGAGTACTGAATCAGACTATCATCTTAAAGATGATTTTACTTAGGCTGTGGAAAACGCTAATGAAGTATGTGTGTCTCATCCTATTTCACATTTCCCTACTTTTCCTTGGGCAGGGCTCAATTAGGTATTGAATAATACTAGTCTTTGACCCTCATTTCACTGGGAACCATATAGACCATTATCCCTTTCATCTGCTTTGAATGAAAAAAGCTTATTTTCAGGGTTATAGTTATACCCTTGTCACGCATGATTAGAATTGGCTGTTTCCTGAGGCTCCTGAAAGAAATATTTACAAACCATTTCTTAATGTGTGGTGCTTATGCAGACAGATTCTTTCATCTGTTTTTCATTGATTTATTCTAATTTTGGTTTCTGAATGTGATCTTTTCCTCAACTTATCCTGACAATCTGAGGGCCCTTTATTGTGGCCTCCTATAGACTGACGGACTAGAATCTCAATTTCATCTTACACTTTAAGTCATATCCCTTTTCTGCCTTTGTTGTTTCAGACTGAATAGTCCCAGTTTTTTACATTTAATTTTTATGTCTTTATTATTAGCATAAATAATGCTCCTTTCTCTAGGGGGAGCACTGATGGGGTCAAGGCCTGTGACACCATTGGACCATGGAGCCTGTGGATGAACCCGTCAGTGAGAAGAAGAGCAAACTTGAAAAGCTCTCGCTTTTTACAAGAATGCCCTTCCTCTTTCAATTAGTTTATGCTATTCTTCTCTCCCTTATACATTGAGTGGTAAGGCAGGCTTGACACTGCCTTTCTATTTTGGAGGCTTTGATAGGCTCAAAATGCATACAGGGAAAAAGAGATTTGTAATGTTAACTTAACCCAGTGCTGCTCTAGGCCTCAGGAAGAAATGGCCTTCCCTTACCAGTCACCTTTCTACTGCCCAGGGCATGAACCTAGGCGATAATCAAGGAAACCTGTTTGTTTCTCATCTGGGCCTGAAGGTAGAAGGGGCAAAAAGCATCCTAGGTCTTGATTGTGGCCCTGCACCCCAAGTCTGAGGCCACATGAGGATTTTAGCACCTACCTAGTAATCAGTCTTCACTTACCTGTACTGTCCTTGGTCTGGTGGAAACCTCTTGGGAACCTCTGGTGACCTTTGGTGTCTGGCAAAGGGTTTGCAATAATCTCCTTTCATTACTTTCCCCCTCTGGCCTTCTCTGTCTTTGCCAGGCCTTCCTCAAGGAACATACATACACCTATGCCAGTGGCCGGCAAACTGCGGCTCGCGAGCCACATGAGGCTCTTTGGCCCCTTGAGTGTGGCTCTTCCACAAAATACTACATGCGGGCGCACATGTACAGTGCCATTGAAACTTAATGGCCCATGCGCAGAAGTCGGTATTTTGTGGAAGAGCCGCACTCAAGGGGCCAAAGAAGCCGTATGTGGCTCTCGAGCCGCAGTTTACTGACCACTGGCCTATGCTAATGGCCCATGGCCACAAATTGGTAAAAGGAGGGGAAGCTGCTAAAAGTCCTAAATAACTCCTTCAAAGTCCATACATTTTACTATGAGGGAAGCATTCATTTAGGTCCTATTTATACATTTGAGATACATTTAGAGATGATAATTCAGTATAGAACAGATTAGAAGGTGAGAGTTTGAAAAGGAGGAAGGAGATTGGGCAAATGTGAAACTATTCACAAGAACTGAAAGGTACTGCATTGGGGGTTGGTAGTGTAAACTAGAAAGCTTCCGTAGCCTCAATGCACATCACAATATAAAATCTGCTATTTATGACAGTGACCCTTTGATATAAAGAAAAGTCTAGAAGATTCAGGCTTCTGGAGTAAGCTTTAAAAAGAAACAACCAAAAACAGTTATTGTAAAAATTAAGAAAATGCATTAGTGCTTATGAGATTTTGATGAACTTTAATCTGGAAAATTAACTGTAGATGTACTCAATTCTCTATTCCAAGTAGATCAAGGATGATCATACATACTTTAGTTTGTTTCCACTACCTATATTGTCATTCTACTGGACTTTCTCAGTGTAAATGAAAAATAAATAACTCCTACCTTCAGCCTTAACTTTGAACCCGCCACACTAAAAGTATACTTTGGATTGTTCTTTCTAAAGCTCTGGTGCCTTCATTTGCCTGCATTGGTATGCACTGGCTTTTCTCTATTCACAGTGTTGTTTTCCTTTCAAAGAATGAGTGTAGAGAGGTCTTATGTTTTGGTTTTGACAGATATATTTTTAGTTGCTTTTTAGCTGCCAGCATCCATTGTTGGGACAGTAGTTTTCTACTTTTTTGGATACACTTGACTTTGAAGTTTTTTATTCTTCCTCCAACCCATTAGGTCATATGTTTGCTTTCATTTTGTAGAGGTTAGTCAGCAGCTTAAGGCTGTAGGACGTTGGATGCTAATCATGTCACCTGAGCTCTTTTTGTGAGCCTGGGTGTGTATTTGCGGTGGGATGGATGTTACTGTGGGGAGAGTGGTCATTTTGAAAGCAGAAGTGGGTGGGCTCTTCCTGTGGCTGAAGGTAATAGTAACTGAAAAATTGTTTTTTAAGTTTGGAGCCTAGAAAGGAAACCAACTGTTTGTTCTGGTCCTTTATGGCTCTGGTGTGTTTGAAGACAAAAATCTGTTTGTGTACTGCTCATTTGCTCCCAATTCATTTGATACTTGCATAGAAATTTGTTGCATCTAATCTCATTCTTCAGCAGGTACTTGGGAACATTGTTGTAATCTCTAAAATCAGATTTTTGAAAGTTGGAGAATTTCTGTTAATAGCCTTGTAAGCTCTTTTCCCACACACCCCCAGGCTCACTCTTTGTACTGTATAGGCTTTCTCCCTGAAGAACCATACATGCAGTATTGATTTCTCGCTTCTGTGTGCTTCATCTTCAGTGCTACCTTGCTCTGGCCAAAGGAGGCTTATCTGATGATCATGTCCTTATCCTGCCTATTGGACACTACCAGTCGGTGGTGGAGCTTTCAGCAGAGGTGGTGGAAGAGGTGGAGAAGTATAAGGCTACACTGAGGAAGTTTTTTAAGAGTCGAGGGAAACGATGTATTCTATTTGAGAGAAATTATAAGAGCCATCACCTCCAGCTACAGGTAGGTGGTCTCTGCCCAAGAACTTGGAAGGACCATATGGGGGCCTAGATATTGATAAATATTTAAATAATGTTAATTTTAATAATTACTGTGGTTAATATTTAAATATTTGATTCCAATGTAAAAGTAAATATTTTATATTTAAAATTTTAACATGAATTTTCAAATTAATATTTAGGTAATGTTCATTTAAAAGGTTAAAAGAGTCTCTGGTGATAACTCCAGAGTTCACAGGGAAGTGCATGGTCAGTATAAGTGAACTGCACAGACAGTAAGTACCTTGTTTAGAAAAGGAATGGGTATTTGAGGAAGGTTCCAAGAAAAATGTGGGCCTTGATAGGTAGAGTTTGGAAGAAATTAGGTATTTTATGTGAAGCCCATTGTGAGTGACTGTTCAGAGGTAGGAAGCATCTCAGAGCCTGTGGGGCTAGCAGCTCAGTCATTTGGAGATTGTTATGGATAATTTGTTTGTAGTTGTGGTGGTTTTCTTTCTGGCACATTTGTTAAGTTTTCAAATGGGCCTGACTCTGCCACATATATTCTATAGGAGCTGGGAAAGGCTTGATGACAAAGAGATTTATTTCTCTCTAGCCTTTCCCGCATCAGAGATTGGCTCCCACATGGCAGGCTATCTCATAAGTTTAAGTCCTTACAGACAGGCTGACATGGACCTGTCTGGCCTGAGGAAAATCTCTGCTGAGGGGTGTTTCTCCACCCCTGTGATGGATTTGCTATTTCTCAGGAACTGCAGGAGGCATGACCTCTCTGGGACCTATATGAAGACTTTTTCCTATCTGCCCCCACCCCCACCCCCACCCCAGGTCATTCCTGTGCCACTCAGCTGCTGCGCTACTGATGACATTAAAGACGCCTTCATTACCCAGGCACAGGAGCAACAGATAGAGCTGTTGGAAATCCCAGAGCACTCTGACATCAAGCAGGTAAAACAGGAGGGCAAGATGATGTTCAGGGAGAAGTAAAAACCTGGTTTCTGACACACTGAGCCTGAGGTACCATCAGGCATTCCAAAAATGTTAAAGACAGGTGACAATTTGGAACAAGAGCTTGAAGTATTGATTAGACTGGAGACAAAGATGGCATTACAGCAATGCCTCAGTGCTTTCCTGGGAAAAACAAGAAATGAGAAACTTCCTAAGGCAGGAACTTAGAAAGATGGGTGCCACTGGGAGGGTCTTGCAATATCTGCCAGTTTGGCTTTTTAAACTCGAGTTCCACTGAGTGGCTTGGGATCTATAGCTGCTTATATCCTCTGTGCTTCTAGACTGAATTCTATGCCAAATTAAAACTTTGAAGAGATGAGCCAGGTTTTCGATATTTAAAGCACTATTGTATGTCCTCATGCAACTCTGTTTACTTTAGATTGCACAGCCAGGAGCAGCATATTTTTATGTTGAACTTGACACAGGAGAGAAGCTTTTCCACAGAATTAAAAAGAATTTTCCTTTGCAGTTTGGAAGGTTTGTATAGTTTTCTTATTTTAAATGTATTTTTACTAGAGCTACTCTGAACAAAGTAGTGGGCTGCATGAACAGTTAAATAAAAAGCCAAATAAGAAAGAATTCTTGCCCCAAGGAAGTAATAGTCTTAGGGCAAGTCAGATATTTACATATATGACAGTAATGTGAAAAGTACCGTAATGAAGTTTTTAGGAACAATGTATTTCAGAAATTCAGAGACAGCTCATGTCTAAAGGCTTCATGAAAGGGTTGAGGCTGAGACTGAGAGAGAGATTTAGAGGATAAACTTTGGAATGTCAAAATTCTAGCCTGAGGGAATAAATGCCTCCATTAATTGAACATATGCTCTGCAAAAGGCATTGTGCCTAGAACTTTACATGCATTGTCTCATTTAATCTTCCCAATTCTGTAAGGTAGGTAGTGGCGTCTCAGTTTACTATTGAAAATGAAGCTTTAGAGCAGTACCCAATAGACTTTCTACATAATGGAAATACCCTATAAAACTGCACTGTCCTATGCAGTAATCACTAGCCACAAGTGGCCACTGAGCACTTGAAATGTGGCTAATGTGACTGAGGTACTGAATTTTTAATTTAATTTAAATTAATTGGGATTAAAATTTAAATGTCTGTGTTTGAGTACTGGCTCCTATAGTGGACAGCATGGCTCTAGAGTGGTTAGTAACTTGTCCATGGTCACTCGTAGGTTAAAATCCAGGCCTGTTGGACCACAAAATATGAGGTCTTAACCTCATTATTCTGTACTGTCCTGAAGGTTGGGATGGGACTTCATTTCTTCTCATATCAGGCAGAACGTGACTGCAAAATCATACAGGGAGTGGAATGAATTAGACAATGACTAAAGACAGGAATTTGCTGACCAGAAGATATAGAGTATTGAGGGGAGTCGAAAATGTGAAGAACGGATTATCTGATGCTGGTATCTGTGATTTGCAGCTGTTTTCCTTCCCTGGTTAAAACTGAGCTTTGAGTCAACCTTGAGCCCTCTTGGTCTAATTTGGAAAGCTTCCAAGAGATTGCCACCATTGGATAAGTCCAGTAAATGTAATTGACAAATGAACAAGTATGTTAAAAGCTTCAAACATTTGACATTATCTTTTTGCTGTTGCCTCAGCAACAGATGCATATGTGGACAGTGATGACATAGGCACATGATGGCAGATATAGGCACATAAGCCTACAAAAGAGATTTTCTAATTTTATGCTCATGGTAGTTGTATTGAGTATTTTTAAAAATGCTAACTTGCAGTTATATAGCATTTTATAGTTAACAAAATACATGAAAAGATATTTTCCCCCTATCTATATATATAAAAGGCTAATATGCTAAGTGTCCGTCCGGGTAATGACATCACATAGCAACGCCCAGCTTCCTCTCCCTAGCGACTAGCCTCCTTGGAGTTTCTTCAGCCCATGAACACAACTTGCTTTATAGCCAGATGGAAATACTTTACACTGAACCAAATGTCTGTGAAGCATTTTTCTGTGCCTCATCTCATTTGATCCTCACAGAAATCCTGGAGTAGGTAGATAGGAGATTCGGTGGAATCCTATTTTCTTTTCATTAGCCAGAAAACGGAGATTTAGAAAACTTAGAAACTTGACCTGACTGAAAAGAAGTAAGAAATGGTGGACCTTGAAAATGACTTTAGGTTTCTCACTGCACAGAATATAGTCAAACACTGCTGCAGTTATAGGCAATTTGTCATCCTCAGAACTATCTTCTAAGGTCAGTGCTATTACTGTCCTATTCTACAAATAAGACAAGGGTCTACGACAGCAGTTCTCAACCTGTGGGTCGCGACCCCTTTGGCGGTCGAATGACCCTTTCACAGGGGTCGCCTAAGACTATCCTGCATATCAGATATTTACATTACGATTCATAACAGTAGCAACATTACAGTTATGAAGTAGCAACGAAAATAATTTTATGGTTGGGTCACAACATGAGGAGCTGTATTTAACCCTTTTCAGTCCAACCTCGAGGCTGACTCGACAGACCAGGCGCTAGGAGCAGGTCCAACGTCAAGCAATAAGAACATTAAAAAGTTCAACATTCAATCCTGTCAATTAATTTGGACCAGACTGTTTGAATTCCAAAAATAACATTGGACCACAAAGGGTTAAAGGGCCAGAAGGTTGAGAACCGCTGGAACTTTAGCTAAATCAGAAAGCAGGTCTAATTTATATATATATAAATAAATAAAAAGGCTAAGTTGACTTGCACATGCGCGATACATATAAAGCTCTCGCCAGCGCCAATTGCACACGTGTGTTTCCATCTGTCATTGTCGATCGTGAATTTGGTTGACACTTCTATTATAGAGAAAGGGCGAATAGCAATATTAAAATATTTCTTCTAATTAATTTCCTTTCAGTGTGCACGAATTCGTGCACCGGGCCACTAGTTATACAATAAAGCTGGTTCTATATTCATTTTACAGATGAAGAAAAGTAGGTTCAAGGTTTGCATAGGCAGGTAGAAATTATGCTCAGGTCCTTTGACTTAGAAGATTCATGTGATTTGTTTTCAGCTCTTCTATTTATTGTAGCTTTAAAGTGAAAAGTAAACCATATAAATGCACAAATAAAGTTATTCTAATATAGCAAAACAAATAATATATATAAAGCAGTGGCAATTAAAAGCTAGCTTGTATATGTGTCTGTAAGTAGTTATTTTTTAATTCTAAGAACCAAGATAAGTTGTTGTGGGTTTTTTGTTTGTTTGTTTTATGGAGCCTGTGTTATTGTGCCTATGTAGGATTGAGTCCTCTAAAAGGAGGCATAAAGTCAGAGTGGGTTATGGTACTCGGTACTTGACTCTGCACCATGCCCTTAGCAAACTCATGGTCTAATTCAGATGACAAAGCTAGAGTTTAAGACAGGGTGTAATAATCACAGCTAGTTTGGTGCTTTGACTGTGTTATCTCTGTACTTCACAAAACCCTTATTTTGCATTTCATAGGTGAAAACATCAAGATTCAGGGATGAAATCATTTGTTCAAGTCATAGACAGCAAGTGGCAGAACTAGGAATGGAATTGTCTCTGATATTTATGGCACCAGGGTCTGCCCTCATTCTCCTGTGCCATGTTGTTTCTCTAAGTACCAATAAATGTAGTACCAAGTTGTTCAGAGAAGTAAATGGGATTTGAGGGTTTAAGAATGAGGTAGGACCTGAGCTGGTCACTTAAAATGGGTGTGATTTTGATAGAATGGCAGAGATGGCACTCAGGACAAGAGAAAATGGTACGAGTAAAGTCAGAGGAATTTGCATGCCTTCTTTGGGTGATGCTGAGGAAAGCTCTCCAGCAGGAGAGGAAGGTGGGGGCGTTAAATTGATTCTATTATGACTTCTTTGTGCTCTTTCTGCAGGGAGGTCCTGGCAAGTGAAGCCATCCTTAATATTCCTGACAAGTCTGACTGGAGGCAGTGTCAGATCAGCAAGGAAGAGGAGGAGACCCTGGCTCGCCGCTTCCGCAAAGACTTTGAGCCCTTTGACTTCACCCTGGATGACTAAGCAAAGGGACAGGCACTTTATGAACTTCACAGGAAGTAGTAGCAGCCTGTGTTTTAAAGAAACTAGTCTCCCATGGGGACTGTTTCCCTGCCTCTTTTTGGTGCATTCCCATGGAACTTGTCTGCAGCAAGAGGCCTAAGATGGAATATTTTTCAGAAAAAGTCATTTGAGGATGAAAATTTTATGTTAAAAAGCATGTTTGTCATCCAGCTCCAAGTACAGCTTTTGTTTATCAATATTTTCAAAAACACTGAAATTATCAAATAAAATCCAGATACTTTTCTATGCTTGGGAGGTGCCTTATCTTTATGTTATCGGTGTGTGTCTAATAGGAGGAATCAGGGCTTTAGGCCCAGCTGTTATCCCAGGATCTCACAGGTGGCTTCTCCTTGAGCATTTTAGGATGGAGAAGGGACCCAAAAGGGCCTTTGCCATTTTTCTTATAGCATTCATGTTACTGATACAAAAAAGCTTATTCAGTCTTTCAGCAAATACTTAACTCCTATGTGCCAGGCATTTTTCTAAGCTCTAGGAGTATAGCCATGTCCTAACATGGTCTCTGTTGTCCCAGAATTTATAGTCTAATTAGGAAGATAAGTAACAGATTTAAGAAGAGTTCTGCTTTACATATGTTGAGTTTTGGTGTGCTGTTGGATAGTTATAAACTCATGGAGATCTAGATTGGTCATAGGGCTTTGGGGCTCATCAGGGTATTGGCCACAAGTGAAATTATGAGAATGGATGAAAATAAGATAGAGTGAATACAGTCCTAAACTGAAGATGACTACCTTGGAAGTAGTGACCCAACAAGTATATGGAGAAGGAGCAGAGACAAACTTTACAGGAGAATGCCATATCTTGAAAGCTAAAAGAAAAGGAATTGCTCCTATATATTGGGTGCTTATGGCCTAGACACTATTTCATTTAATCCTCAAAATATCTGTGAGGTAGGTACTATTACCTCCATTTTATGCATGAAAAAACAGATGGGCAAACTTGAATTTATGGAGCCCATCAATCAGCCCAGGAGTTAAAAAAACAACAAAAAAAACCTATGCAATATCCATGTGAATGGGGATGTGCAGAGAGTGAGCTATAGGAAACCAGGTTCCTGCAAAGATCAGGGTCAGTCCAATCATCAGAGTCCTCAGGTCCTCAGCATGTCTCCCTGGCTCTTCCAAGTGATAGATTTCAGCCACACCTGTGGAGATCGGACACTCCAGTGTATACCTGTATATGCTGTACACCTAGCAAACGAAGGCCTCATACTATTAGTACAATCTACATCAGTCACCAGTGCAGACTGCCCAGTTCTAAGGTATGTATTAGAGGTGCCATTTGCAATCACCTCCAAGTCTGATACTCCAGCTCCATGGCTACCAAGCACATGGGAAACCAGAATTTCCAATACCATACACGTTACTGATGAACTATAACATGACTTGCTTTGTATCATGCAATGCTCAACAATCTGATTGCACTATTCAAGGATTTTGGTGACAAGAGACACATTTGCTCTACCAGACGCAGATTCAGTGCTTTCAAAACACTGTGGTGCCAACAATGTACCCACCTTTAAACATCTTACATGTTACATCTGTGGTGGCACAACCGTGTGTCACAAAGTGTTAGTAGGAATTCCAAGTACTGAGTTCATAGGACGAGCTGTGCAAATGACGGTCCAAGTGTACATGATCTCAAAGGAGACTCAACGCAACTGATACATTTCTTCAGAGAATTTGATTGTCATACCTGAAGTGATTAAGGAGATGCCCCAATTATGGGAGTGCATGACCCACTCAAAGCAAAAATGGGGAGCTGGTTCCCTTATGCTAAAGCAATCCGCCACTGGAAGCACTTCCTCTTGCACCAACAGTATTCCCGAAGCTTGCTTCTGCACCCTGGATCACGCATGACACAATCCCCACCGTGAGAAACTAGGGCACTGGCAAACCCATACCCTGACAGCAAGCTCTGTGAGGCGTTTGGGGAAAAGCTCCCGAAGTCAGAAGCAACATTCTTTACTCTGGAACCGCATCACATCCTTGAGTCGTTGGGGTTTACAGGGGATATCCTGGGACAGTGCATAGAAGTCCAGCAGAAGAGCTGAGCCTGACTAGTCTATGGAAGATGATTAATCATTTAATTTTAAAAAAGGTGAACTATGAAGGCTAATGCATCAGTGGGCCTGTTGGCGCAGGATTCTTTCTAGTTCTTCAGATTCCGCAATATTTAAATCACTGACGGCCTTGGCCAGTGCCAGCTCAGCGGGTGACTGGTTGCCGAATAGACGGCAGAGCTGTGAAGGTGATGGGCAGACGGGTGGAGACGATGTGAGGTTAGCAGACCAAGACGGACAGACTGGCCTGGAGAGATCTTACACTTTTGGAGATTGGGAAAAGAAATGTGGGTTCTCTCCGCTAGGCAAATGTCCGGGGTACTCACCGGCTGCAAAGCGCCCTCCTTGCCTCCCCACCTTCACTCCCGCTAGGTAGCGGCTCCCGGGGAAAACGTGGGCGGGGCTTTCCCTGTGGCAGTTACCGGAAGTGACGCGTCGATATCGCGAGAAGAGAGACGCGCGAGTCTCCGCGGCCCGGAACCGGCCTTGGAACAGCGGTGGAACCCGAGGCCGCTCGCCCTCCCGCCCCATGGACCCCCTGAAATCCCAGGTAGAGGAGACTTCAAACTCCTGTGTGGTAATTCCCTGGCAAGTGGTGGATGCCGCCAGCCTGCCTCTGGGTCGGGGAGGGGCTCCTATTTGACTCCTGCGTTCAAAGTGGGCCACTGAGTGGAATGTGTGTCACACTCCGCAGGTGGGAGATGGGGCAGCAAAGGGGACTCTGGAAAGAGGACCGTCTTGGGGAAAATGAAAGGGCCAATAACCCTATTTTTAGAGCATGAACTGCATCTCTCCTCTTCAACTGACTCTTCATTCTTCTTTTTTATCTCAGAGAGGAAGGAGGAGTGAGAGAGGAGAGAGAAGAGAGAGAGAAGAGAGAGGGAGAGAGAGAGAGGAGAGAGAGATTGTGAGACAGGTGGCTGAGGTCCTAGGTGTGCGTGTGTGAGAACGATTAGGGAGAATTCATAGCATAAGTGTCGAGATGGGACAAGGCGTTTCCGAGTGTGACAGTGTACTGTGTGTGTGTCCCTGTGAATGGAGAGGGGCTTCCTGCTGGAATGTGTGTGTGCCTGTGTGTGCTTGGAGGCCATGCGATGTCAGTGGGGCTGGAGCGGACAAGGAAGGCTTCATGGTGGGGCCACAGTTGATCTTTTGGAAACATAGATAGGCTTTGGGATCGGGAGTGGGTTCCAGGTGGGGAGCAGTATGAGGAGCCACTGTTGAAAATGATCGTGGTTTCACCAGTCGGAGTGGGTTCCAGGTGAGGAGCCACTGTTGAAAATGATCGTGGTTTCACCAGGTGAAGGAGGTGGATTGAGGGTGGAAGACAGCTAACATCCGACTTGGGAATTTTGCATTGATTTAATAAAAAATGTTTAACCAATGTAGCAGCAGTTAATAAGCATGTGTGACCTTTTGATGCACCTATAAAAACAGAACCATTTTCCCAGAAAAAATGCACAGAGGCACATCCACGCAACCTTATGCATTGCCATTTGAGGAAGTTCATGCTTTCCTGAAAGACAGACCGCTAACATCCGACTTGGGAATTTTGCATTGATTTAATAAAAATTGTTTAACCAATGTAGCAGCAGTTAATAAGCATGTGTGACCTTTTGATGCACCTATAAAAACAGAACCATTTTCCCAGAAAAAATGCACAGAGGCACATCCACGCAACCTTATGCATTGCCATTTGAGGAAGTTCATGCTTTCCTGAAAGACATCCACAGACCTTTTTGATGTATAGACCCTGGACTAATGGCCCCTGCCATACACCCTTTGTTTGGGCATCTGTGAAATGGTTACAACAATGTGTATGAGTCTGTTCGAGTGTTAAATAAGATAATGTGCGTAAAGCTAAGTACAGTTTCGGCCCATGATGAGCCCTTAGATGTTAGCTCCTGCTGCTGCTGTGTTGTTGGTATCATCATCATCATCATCATCATCATCATCATTAATTGACATTAAACAAGGAAATGCAAGATAAAAGTGGTGTTCTCAGAGAATATCTTTTTTGTATGAAAGATAAATCTGAGTGGAAAAATATATGGCACAAGATGAGCAGTTAAGATATTACTAAAATGCTTGCAATTGGCCTGTGAATGGAGAAGTGAATTCAAGAGAACAAATCATGATTGATTGCCTTTTTTGTGTGTGTCTCTCATGATTTGTTGTCTTAAGACATATGGTTGTGGGTAGAGAGCCCATAATATAGGGTGGGAAGTAGGGGAGATGGAAGTGTACCTGGTAGGGATAGGCACGTTTGTGTGACAGTTACAATGACAAATGTCACTGATAGAACTGAGAAAATTTTGTGAGGTTCGTTTCCAGATAGAGCATAGGAGGAAATCTTGGAGAGAAGGAGAATGGAAGGTGAGGACTAAGACATTAAGTACTTTGACAGTCAGGCAACTAACTAGTAAATTTAGCAATTCTCACCATCAGAGAGGACATAGAGGCACTCAAAGAGAAAAGAGGGGGAAGCCGAGTACTTCCAGTGGATGTTGTCTGTGGCCATTTTATCAAAGCCTGACCATCAGAAAAAATTGTATGCATGCTGGCATGCTTCTTGGCTGCTTTTCTTGGTCCTTGGCTGGGGGTGGATGAATATATCACTTAAAAAATTAATAAAATATATAGATGACATAAAGTTTGCCATGTTAAGTGTACAGTTCAGTGGCATTAAGTACATTGTTGTGCAGTCATCACCACCATTCATTTTCAGAACTTTTTCATCTTCTGAAACTGAAACTCTGTACCCATTAAACAGTAACTACTCATTTCTTCCTTCCTGGAACCCCTATCAACCAACATTCTACTTTCTGTTTCTATGGAATTTATCACTTTTTAAATGGAAGAGATTTGAGTCCTCTAAAATCTTAGAAATTTCTCAGGAACTGTCTGGGTGTCCAGAGTGGACTTCCCCCAAACTGGGACATTTGACAGCTGAACCTGTATTAAGAAGAGAAGAGCCTGGCTGGTTTAGCTCAGCAGTTGAGCATCAACCCAGGAACCAAGAGGCTGCTGGTTTTGTTAAATTGTAAATCAGAAGACGCCTTAATCAATAAGCCAAATTTATTTGGAGTCCTGTTTGCTAGCACTAGCAGGCCCAGAGGAAAATCTTCCTTCTCAAATTCTGGGCCCAATATGGTGGAAGTCTTTCCTCTTTATGTTTTTCAGCTTTTTGTCTCCCAATTTTAGAATGAGACTTCCAGACCTTCTGAGAAAAAGTCCTGTGTGCTAGGATAGGGCTGTGAGACCATATCTCAAGGCCTGGCCTGGCGCCAGCACTGACAACTCTGTCTGGGACATAGTTTCCGGCTTCTCTGGAATGGGGAGTAGTCTTATTTTCCCTATTATTTAAGCAAGCAAATGTTTACAGAAGCCAGAATAGCAGGGTTAAAATTTTAAACAGCAGTTTTTACCCAAGATGGAGGTTACTATGCTTCATTTTAATTCCTTGGTCATGGTCAGGGCACATGCCTGGGTTGCCAGCTCGATCCCCTGTAGGCAGCTAATCGATGATGTTTCCTTCTCATCAATGTTTCTATCTCTCTCTCCCTCTCCTTTCCTCTCTGAAATCAATAAAAAATTTTTTTTTTTTAAAAAAAGAAACATCGAAGAGAGAGAAACATCATTGATTGGCTGCCTCCTGCACGCCCCCCACAGGGGATCGAGCTGGCAACCCAGGCATGTGCCCTGACCATGACCAAGGAATTAAAATGAAGCATAGTAACCTCCATCTTGGGTAAAAACTGCTGTTTAAAATTTTAACCCTGCTATTCTGGCTTCTGTAAACATTTGCTTGCTTAAATAATAGGGAAAATAAGACTACTTCCCATTCCAGAGAAGCCGGAAACTATGTCCCAGACAGAGTTGTCAGTGAATATTTCTTTTAAAAAAGAAGAATAAATGCCGTCATAAGATGTGGAAGCAGCATCATTGCTTTTCCAAGCCTGACTTACAATTTGCATTTACAACTTTCAAGATCCTTGTGTTTTAGTAGAAGCCACATCTCAGTATTTCGTCTACACCTCTTAAATCACAATGAGGAAGAGAAATGATGTAAGATAGTTTATTTAGGTGGTTACTGTGCTGGAGGCTCCTGGTGCCCAAGTCAACAAAAACAGTATTTTCTTCCCTCAAGGAGATTTCCAGTCTAGTGTGAATGGTAGACACAGAAACACTTTTAAGTACAATGTGATTACCTATTAACGATGTAATAATGGAAGAATGGCAAAGTAATCAAAGAACACTTGCTCAGGAATAGGGTAACACTTCTCAAGTGTGTTTGGAAAAACTAATCCCATGAAGCACTTTGGAAAAAGGGTACTGTGGTCAAATACATTGGGTAAATGCTGCATATACACTGAGTAGCCAGATTATTATGACCACCCCATCAGTACTTCGTTGGGCCACCTTTTGCCTTCAATACTGCGGTGATTCTTCTTGGCATTGAAACCACGAGATGTTGAAAGGTGATGCGAGGAATCTGACACCATGCCTGATGAATAGCACTGTCCAGTTCTGTGAGATTTGATGGTTGTGGAACCAGCTGCCTGATGGCTCTTTTAACTTCGTCCCACAAATGCTCAATTGGGTCGAGATCTGGTGATTGTGGGGGCCACTAAGCAAGGTAAACCACTCCTTCACAATACGAGAACCAAGGCATGGCGCATTGTCTTGTTGGAAGAAGCCATCTCCATTGGGATACGTACGCCATCAACATGATAGGATGAACTTGATCAGCAACGATACTTGGGTATATTATGCTATTCAGACATTGTTCCACATGAATTAAAGGGCCCAAATCATGCCAGGAAAACATGCCCCAAACCATAACACTGCCCCCACCAGCTTGAAGAGTTGTATTCATGCATGTGGGGTGCATGCTTTCATGCTGTTTCCACCAAATTCTCACTCTGCCATCTGC
>NW_005371709.1:658284-668512 GCF_000412655.1 Myotis brandtii
TTGGAGACATTTTATCTTGGTAACTGCAGACAGCAAAGGTGTTCGAACAGGCCTTCGGCTTCCATATCCCATACGATGCAGTGTATGGCTAATTTGCCTACAAACGTCAGGTGGTCATAATATTCTGGCCACTCAGTGTATAATCCTTCATTTGGAGAGTCATAATCCACATTAGCATATTAAAAGTTCTCAGAACTCCTATAGTAAAGAAACTAATTTAATTTAGTATTTACCATTTTAACCATTTTTAAGTGTACAGTTATGTGGCATTAAGTACATTTACATTGTTGTACAACCATCACTATCTGTCTCTGGAATATTCCCATTTTTTTAAACAGAACTTTTTAAATTTTTTTTGCTGGACATCTATAAACTTTCCACCAAACATTCTTTGTGAAAATGTAGAGTGAGGAAGGCATTTAAGAGTAGGTGAAATAGAAGCTAAGGAGTTGAAGGATCTTACAGAATGAGATCTTTTTGAAATAGATAGCTTCCTGCCTCAGTCATATGAGAATCTGGGTTTAATGTTTATGTTTGTACCAAATTATTTCCATGGTGGTAAAAGCTTACTTGGGACCTGGCTGCAATAAGGTACCTGATTAAAACAAAAGAAAGGTTGAAAGGCATGTGGACTGTGGTTGGGCTGGACCAGTGGTTCCCAACCTTTTATTGATCATGCCCTATATAAGCATCTCTAAAATCCTGATGCCTACCCCCCTCCCCCATGACATACAATTCTTATTATTCAACAAGTGAACTCCTATTCATGTGGAGGAAGCCTAAAAGGCCATTAACTTGATCTAAACAGAGAACATGGTATCCTTGAAAGAGAAAAGTAAAAGTACAAAAGGTCAGTTGAAGTTCGGAAGAAGAATTCACTAAGAAATTGTTAAAAAAAAAAAAAATGAAGTGATATGAAAAAAATAGCAAGTACAGTTTTAAAACAGAATAGAGAACTGAAATGCATAAATATGTCACAATATATATTTATATACTGTATGTGAGGCCCCTAGAACCATAAGAAACGCAAAAAATTCCATGTTAATAACATTCTCAAATTGCCCCCCTGTGGAGCATGTGCCCCACATTGGGAACCACTTAGACTATAGTTTTAGTTCCTGTCTTCTCTCTCCATACATCTACTATCTTATCTCTAGCTTCTCCCTCCCACCTTCCACTCCTCACCCCCATTTAGACTATCGCATACAAGTTATGTCTTGCTTCCTCATCTATATCTTTTCTTTCCTCCTGTTTGGTCCCGACTGCTGTTCCTGGGCTGCATTATTTTTGTTGCCAGAATGTGATGAAGTCTGGCTATTTCCTGTAATGCACATTAGGTTGGGTTTAATTTCAGTCTGACTTGGGTAAATTACTAACCATAAGCAAGAGCTGTTAGGTTCATTTTATAAATATGAAATAGAAGTAGTTATTGTTAGGATTTTTTATGTCATTTGAAATGCAAAGAAAGCAGGAACTAATTTGGAGTTTTTTGTATTAGGTTTGGTCATATTAAAACTTGGTATGGAGGCCAGGAAGCCCTGAATTATCCTCTTCATTCTAGTTCTGCTAGAGGCTGGTGCCTTGTTAGCTGTCTAGACTAAGCCCAAAGAGGGGTTTGATGGGGAGATAGGGTCTTTGCATTTTCCAGCAATATATTATGAGACAGTGTTCTGAAGAGACCTGTTATAGGATCAACCTCAGTCACTTTGCTTGTGTGCTTTGGTGTGTTTGCTCAGTTTTAAAGCATTGGTTCTCATGTTTTACTTAGTAAAAGCATTAATTCAAGAGAGCTAAGCTAAACAATTTTGTTTCCCCAGGTTGGTATTTCTTTGATAGCAAGTAAGTCTGCACAAGAACCTAATTTGTATTATTTTCTGTTGATTTTCTATTTTGGTAGGAACTTGATCTCAAAATAGCAATTAAGTCTTGTCGCCTAGAGCTGAGTACCAAAAATAGAGAACGGTGGTGCCATGAAATCCAGATCATGAAAAAGTAAGTATACTTGACTTATATTTCTCGAGTTCTGCAGCCCAGCCAGAGAACATCATAGAGAAGGAGGCCAGGAAACCATTCTTCATAGGATCTTTTTAGGAGTATATTTTTCTATTTTTCAGTAAGTAGATGTGTTCTATTTCAAATAACAGCATCACATTATGACTAATTTAGTTTAAAAAGTCAGCTAGGTATTATCAGATTCAGCTCTATGAGTACAGAATATGTTTCTTTTGGATCTTGGGCAGTGCTCATCTATTTAACTTCCTAGTTAAATAACAATAACTATTCTCATTTCTTACTTTCACCTAGTTTTGATAAATAGTGTATCTATTGCTTTGTAAAAATTACCCCAAAACTTAGTAGCTTAAAACAACAAACATTTAGAATTTCACAATTTCTGTGGTTTAGGAATTTGGGGATGACTTAACTGATAGTTTTAATGCAGATCTCTCCTGAAACATCCCAGAATGTTGAGTGGAGCTTTAGTCATCCAAAGGCTTGAGTGGGGCTGGAGTATCCACGTCCAGGCTCATTTATATGGCTATTGGTTAGAGGCATCAGTTTTTCACTATATGGGCTTCTTTATAGGGAAACTTAAATGTCTTCATGACATGGCAGCTAGCTTTCTCCAAAGTGAATGATCTGAGAGAGAGCAAGATGAAAGCTGACATATCCCTTAAGATCTTTCCTCAGAAGTTGTACTCCATCCTTTCTGCCACATTCTGTTTGTTAGAAATGAGTCACTAAATACAGCCCACACTCAAGGGGAGGAGTTAACCTCTTAAAGGGAGAAGTGGACATATTTTAAAACCTTCACGGGTAGGATGCGAGCTGCTTCATAAATAATTCTTCTAGTTACCACAGCAACCCCTGTATTTAGGTATTATTGCTATTTTATAGATGAGGAAGTTGAAGCTCAAAGAGTCATAAAATTGGTAGGTAAGAGATTCTGGCTTTGAAATAAGCACTTTCTGACTTCGATATCTGTTGTCAATTCACTTTAATGCTTTTCAAACTCAGAATTGCCAGGAAAGCTTGGTAAAAATATAAATTTTCAGGTTCTACATATAGAGATTCTGTTTCTTTAGGTCCCTAAGACCTGGGAATCTATTGCAGTTTTGAGATCCACTGCATGATGATGATGATGATGATGGCAGCTGGGATGATATATTTTAAGTTAAAAAAAGATGTTAGAAAACAATGTATAATGTGATGCAGTGTTTATTGAAAAAATATATTTGTGTGCAACAGATTAAAATCTGGAAGGCAATTTGCCAAAATTTTTATAGTGTTCACCTCTGGGTAATTCTGTGATTATGGGAGAGGCAGTATGGTATATAGGCTTTGGAGTCAGACTGCCAGATTTTAATCGTTATTTGACCACCTACTTGCTGTGTCATCTTATGTTACTTAGCCAATTTGTGCTTTAGTTTTCTCCTCAGATTTTAATTGTTATTTGACCACCTACTTGCTGTGTCATCTTATGTTACTTAGCCAATTTGTGCTTTAGTTTTCTCCTGTGTGATGAGACTATTAGTAACTCTACACATAATAGAATTATATGACAAGTAAGTGAGTTAATGTATATTAAGGTGCTTACTACTTTGCATATAGAAGTATAATTGTAGTAATAGTGATAGTATTTTTATTTACTAATTTTTAATTATACAAATCATGCCAACCTTTCTTTCCTCACTGCCCCTCAGTTAACTACCATTTCAAACTCATTCCCTTTTTGTTGGAAAAAAAAGTTGATTATAATTTTTTCCCCTTTCTGTTAGGTTGAACCACTCCAATGTTGTAAAGGCCTGTGATGTTCCCGAGGAACTGAATTTTTTGATTAACGATGTACCTCTTCTAGCAATGGAATACTGTTCTGGAGGAGATCTCCGGAAGGTAGTGTGGATGTTTTGAGATGATGAGATAGTAAATCATAAACTTTAACAGTGTTTGAATCACATTCAATATGATAATCTAGAATAAGTTTCCGTAAACTGCAGTGGCAGTGCTGAGTAGTTGTAACAGATACCACTGGCCTTCAAAGCCTAAACTATTTATTTTCTGTCTCTTTACAGGGAATGTTTGCTGACCTCTGATTTAGAACATGCATTCCTTTGTTAGTGGTGGTGTTTCTAGGGTGGGACTATATTCGTGGTGTTAGATTAAAATATCAATGTTTAAGGTGTTTATAAAAAAGTCCCCCTGCCCCCATCTTGTCTATTGTAAATAATGCTGCTATGGAACCAGAGGCATGGATACATGGAACACTGACAAATATCAGAGGGGGGGGCGGTGGTGGTGGTGGAGAGGACTGGATAAAGGAAGGTAAAGGAATTAGCTAAAGAATATATATGCATAGTCCTTGGACACAGACAGTAGTGTGAGGGCCAAGGGAGTAGGGGGTGGAGGCTGAGTGGTGGTGGGCAAAGGGGAGAAAATGGGGGACATCTGCAGTAGGGTCAACAATAAAAAATTTAAATAAAAATAAAGGTGTATTTTTTTTCAATTACAGTTTATTTTCAATATTATTTCATATTGGTTTCAGATGTACAGTATAGTGGTTAGACAATTATAT
Organism: Myotis brandtii; assembly: GCF_000412655.1. Classification (NCBI taxonomy): domain Eukaryota; kingdom Metazoa; phylum Chordata; class Mammalia; order Chiroptera; family Vespertilionidae; genus Myotis; species Myotis brandtii. The sequence goes on from NW_005371709.1 coordinate 662,855, forward strand.
ACTTTACAATCCCCTCGATATTTCCAGTACCCCACTGCCATCATGCATAGTTATCATAATATTATTAACTCTATTCCCTAGGCTTTACTTTACATCCCTGTGACTATTTTATAACTACCAATCTGTACTTCTTAATCCCTTCACTTCTTTCATCCAGTCCCCAACCCCCCTCATCTCTGGCAAACATCACTTTGTCCTCTGTATCTGAGTTTGGCTTTTCAAATTGAAACTAGTCCTCATTTGAAGAAGGCATGGTTTTACTCCAAGCCGTAGAGGAAATTCTGCACTGAGGTTCCTCTTGGGATTGGTGATCTCCTGGTTCCTCAACACCTCTCCTCAAAAAGTTCTTTGTATTGCAAATCTTTCTTTCCCATCTTCTTTTAAATCTGCCATATGGATTTTTTATATACATATCTGTGAGATTTTTCAACCTTTTTTATTTCAAATACTTGATCTTTACTTGTAAGCCTTGTCATGAAATTTACATGTTCTCTGTGTGGATTTGGTAATTTTCCCCCTTATATTTTCTTAATCATGACTTATTTTCTTATTTGAATATTTTCTTAGAGTATAGTGATTAATGTGTCACTGTTACTGCCCAGCAGCATTGGCAGTATACATTTTTAGTCCTTTTTTATTTTCTTTAGCTACTCAACAAACCAGAAAATTGCTGCGGACTTAAAGAAAGCCAGATACTTTCTTTACTGAGTGATATAGGTATGTAATCAATATGAAAACGCCGTCATGATTTAATGCCACCTTGGTCCATAAAAGATTCTATATGCTACTATAAAGCATAGATTTTAACATCTATAAGAAATTATCAGAAGATTTTAAGTGTTATTGTTGATGCTAAATTAAAACTAGGATATTTATTTTTTGTTTTGTTTTTGGGTAGGAGTCAATTTTTGGCTAATAGATGCTCCAGTTGCTGACAAAAATGGTGTTATATGACCTAATTTAATTTTGCTCTCTCTCCCTCCTTAATTAACATAGTAATTTCATTTAACAGTGGCATTACATCTGTTAAATAAGTTGTCAAGTCAACTCTTAGGGTGATATCTCTTTTTAATCAGAATAATTCCTGAAAAATCCCTAAAATAATCAGTACATAGGCCCTTAGAGCAAGCTCAAAAGCCAAGAATATGTTTCCCTATGTATTTCCATTTTGCTTCTTTTCCTGGGTCATGGAGGCCAAAGCTTAGTTGAAAAGGGAGGGAAAGGCTACAAGGATAAGTATAGGGTTTTTCTAAATTGCTTTTTCCATTTCTTTTTAATGTTAATTCTCACAAATTAAATGAACATATTTCTGTAGTATTTGTTAAGTATTACTGAATTTTCTGTGGAGAAAATCTTAACTGCTGTAATATTAATTGAGTAGTTATGATGGTCCCTATAAATTTGAGCATTAGAGAAGTACACATTGTGAGATGATTTTTTTTAATTCAGTGTTTTCTCTTACCTCAAATTACATTTTAAATTTTACTTAGGGTCTGGGATCCGATATTTGCATGAAAACAAAATTATACATCGTGATTTAAAACCTGAAAACATAGTTCTTCAGGATGTTGGTGGAAAGGTAGGTGAAAACTGAAGAAATGTTCCCTGACAGTTGAATACAGTATCCCTGTGGTAGTTAGCCTTTGAAGTTTGGTGCCCTTCCATAGCGCTCTTTTTCTACACAGCCCTCACTATACTGAACTGTGGTTGTTTGTCTCCTCTGCTGCCACAGTAGCTCCGTTAGAGAAGGAACTGCACCTGTCTTGTTCACTTCTGTTTTTCCAGCACGGTATCTAGCAGAAGTGGTAGGCAGTGAGCAAATAATTTATTAATCCTTACAAGGCACATTAAAAAGCACAAACATGCATCCTGGGTCTGCATTACTTAAAGAAAAAAAAAGCACATTTACTTAAGTATGTTTTATATATATTTTTAAAAACCTCATTCTCCACAAAATCCCTAAGTTCTATATTTAATTAAAAATCAAAACTTGATTTCTCAGATTCTTAAATTAGTCATCTTGAGAGGAACCAAAAATTGTGAATTGATTCCTGAAATATTTGTTTTTATCAGAATAATTTGAGCCGTTTGTTTGCTGTTAGCACTGAAGTTCCATCCCAATAAAGATGTAAAGCCAAGACTCTAAACTTTGAATTGGATTGTGTGGTCTTATAGTTAGTTAAGATGGTGGGCAGCTGGAAGTGATGAAACCTCGATGATGCTTCTTCCCTTAGGAGGCTTTCATGTGTGCTTAGCACCAACTATCTCTCCCTTCTTTTGAATCCAAAGACTTCAGCATATTTTTGAGGTTAGATGGGTATTTACTCACACTGATCCACTGTAAGATGACATGCTGCTTCTTCCTTTGGAAGTCACCTTTACCTTTGCCTTTCAGTCTAATGGATCAAGTTTATTTTGAATATACCAAAATAAAAATTGATAGCCAATCTATATTTAGTTTTTATCATGTACAGGCACTGTGTTAAATTATTTTTGGGGGCTGTTTCTTTGAATCCTAATAACAGTTCTGTGAAGTAGGGATTGTTAGTAAGATTATATAGGGAATCAAGAGAAGTTTAGGTAACTTGATCAAGATCATAAGGCTAGTTAACTGGTGGAGCTCAGGCCTGAATCACATTTGTGTTATTCCAGAGCTCAAGCTCTTCACCATCACCCTCTCCAGAACCTTATCAGGACATTGTTACCTTTCCATTTCAAATTTCTCAACCATTTAATGCTTATTATTTTGTAGATTATACATAAAATAATTGATCTGGGATATGCCAAAGATGTTGATCAAGGAAGTCTGTGTACATCTTTTGTGGGAACATTGCAGTATTTGGTAAGACATGTATTGTTTCTTTGAATTTAAATATTCCAAATTATCTTATTTATGAAGGTCATAAATATACATAGTAGTTCAAAAATAAAGTACCTTTTCTCTTACAATATGACATTTAAAGCATTTCTTTTCTTTTTAAGGCCCCAGAGCTCTTTGAGAATAAACCTTATACAGCTACTGTTGATTATTGGAGCTTTGGGACCATGGTATTTGAGTGTATTGCTGGATATAGGCCTTTTTTACATCATCTGCAGCCATTTACCTGGTAAGAAATGGAAGAGTACTTCAGTGTGCTTAATGTGAATGAAAATTTTCAGTAACTTGCTTTTTTTCCTCCTCTCTTTAAGTGGTATAATTTCCTTTTAAAAGCATAATTGAATAAAATTAAATGGCAAAAAACTTAGAGATTTTTTGTGAGTCAGGTTGTCTACTGAGGTAGCTTTTGTTTTTTATAGGCATGAGAAGATTAAGAAGAAGGATCCAAAGTGTATATTTGCATGTGAAGAGATGACAGGAGAAGTTCGGTTTAGTAGTCATTTACCTCAACCAAATAGCCTTTGTAGGTAAGTATATTTCAGTTCACCTGTTTCTTCAGGGTTGTAAAAGGGCAGTAGAATTGTCTGTTTCAAGTATTATCATCCAGTAGAACTTTCTGCTATGATGGAAATGTTTTATATTTGCTGACCACATTAGGTTCTTGAGCACTGAAAGGTGAGTGATATGATTGAAGAACTAAATTTTAAAGTTTATTTAATTTTAATTAACTTCAGTGTAAATGCAAATAGCCACTTGTGACTAGTGGCTCCCATGTTGGACAGCACAAGTCTAGTGGAAACAATAACTGCTACCATTCAATTGATTGGCTTAGTTGCTAAGAAGACTCTTGGGATACTGAAGTAAATGTGTCCCTTGGAGAAAAGAACTGGACTTGCCTCTGGAGTTGCCAGCAACTAACTTACATATGTGGGTTTTGGTTTGTTGTTTTTTCTTAGAGAGAGAAAGGGAGAGAAAAAAACATAGATGTGAGAGAGAAACATTCGGTTGCCTCCCATATGCACCGTGACTGGGGATTGAACCTGCAACTTGGATATGTGCCCTGACCAGGAATTGAACCTGGACGGGACAACATTCCAACCAACTGAGCTGCAATGGCCAGGCTGGGTTGTTTTTTTATGGAAAAAGTTTGTCCCCTATCATTTCATGAATTATTTATTTTTATTATTATTTTTACCCAAGGATATTTTTTCCATTGATTTTCAGAGTGGAAGGAAATGTCCCGAATGGAGCCAGGAAGGACCTGCAACCCAGGTATGTGCCCTTGACTGGGAATCGAACCCGTGACCCTCTGGTGCATAGGCCGGTGCTCTCACCATTGAGCCATGCTAGCCAGGGCTATTTTTATTTATTTATTTTTTAGCCTTAACCAAGGAATGAGAGAGAGAAACATTGATCAGTTGCCTTCTGCACGCATCCCAACTAGGGATTGAACCCACAACCCAGGCATGTGCCCTGACTGGGAATTGAATTGTTAACCTTTTGGTGCCCAGGATGATGTTCAGCCAACTGACCCACTCTGGCTGGGCCATTTCATGAATTATTTGAAAGTAAGATACAAAATGGTACAGACAAATAATGAGAAAGGAAATGGACAACCTATAAAATTAACTTTTTTACAGTACTAAAGGAATATTGGAACAAGGATTTTCACCCTATTTTTGTATGTTTTGTAGTTTAATAGTAGAACCCATGGAAAATTGGCTACAGTTGATGCTGAGTTGGGATCCTCAGCAGAGAGGAGGACCTATTGATCTTACTTTGAAGCAGCCAAGATGTTTTGTATTAATGGATCACATTCTGAATTTGAAGGTTAGTTTCTTATGAATGGGGTCTATTTCAGAAGACTTGCATTAAATTTAACAAGTTTATTTGGAAAATTAGTATTAAATATATTTTAATAGTCTTTTCCTGATGCTTATTTGAAAAAGAAAATTATTTTTTTAGAGTAGATGTGTTTTTATTTTTTTAGTAAGCCTTCTCAGTTTTACTTTTAAGTGGTCTTTGCTTTGAAGCATCTTTTGGATTTTCCCCTTCCTCAGATTGGGGCCTCATTCATTTAGGTCTGGACTTGGTTTGGTGAGAAAGGTTTCTACCTGCCTTACATGCCTCTATAGTTCTACCCATTTTATAATCCATGCAGCATGAACTGCCCATCTCATCTTTTAAAAATACATTTTTATTTCCCTGTCCAAGAAACCAACATAGTTCTTCCTTGCCTACCAAGTCAACTTTAAAGGTTCCCTTCTCTTCTCTTTTCTACCTTTTTTAAACATAAAGGGTTATTATATATTAAAGGAAAGTTAATGCTTTACCTCTGTAATAAGCATTTCCAGCAGATATAATTTTAATCTACAGGGGTATGCAAAAATAAGTTTACAATTGTGAGTACGTGAAACAGAGTTTATTCTTGTAATATCATTTCCTTATTAATTATTATACTTCTAATTATTCTTATTCTTATTAACCCCTTTTCTCACCCCTGTACACTGTCAATGTAAAGCATTGGAAAAACAAAGCTGTTACTTTGTATAGCTTATCTAAGGACAGTTGGGAGGAAGAGGATTTAAAATCATGTTAAAAAAACTGACCTCTAACTCTGTGGCCTCTAACTCTTGGTTATCTCACCTAACTCAGTTTCACACTTAGTTCGCCTGTATTAGTCTACCCCTACCTTCAGTGGGTCTTTAGTTAAGAGTATTTTCTTTTTCTTTTTTTTTATTGCTTAAAGTATTACAAGGAGTATTACATATGTTTCCTTC
>NW_005371709.1:668933-687570 GCF_000412655.1 Myotis brandtii
TTGCTGCTGGGGTCCAGCCAATTGGAACTGGGCAAGACGGGCCGCACACGCCCTGGACAAATCCATGCACTAGGCCTCTAGTCTGAAAAATAAGACTAATAATACTTCTTGTTTAAAGAGAGGCCTATCTCTTCTATCATAATTATTTCTTGAGACAATGTAAGGTAGTCAGTTATCAGCTGTGTGATCCCTCAGAGTTCTGTTTTTTTTCCTGCCAGAATGGAGATTAGAAGATCTAATTCATGGTGTAATGTTAAGTATAACTTAGCTAATTAATGGGATGTTATATTAAGCATAAAGCACTTAACTCTGTGGTTGGCATCTATTAGGTACTTCATAAATGGGAATGTTTCCTTCCAGGTCTGTGAAATGTTTCTCAGAATAAGTAAGTGTTGCCTTTTTAAATTGGGGTTTTTGTGCATTCCTAGGACTTTGTGCATCCCTAGAATTTGAAATTTTATTCCTTGGAACTAACGTTTGTTATAGTAGAAAAGTAAATTCTTGAGTTTTCACATGTCATTTTATAGTTATAGAAGGAGATTACACTTTGGAAAATGATTGAACCTTGCATAGAACAAAGATAATGCCTTTTGCTCATATTCCCTTTATTATCTTGCACTGAATTTTTTATGTAGCAGGTGGTTAATAATCATTTTTCTTTCTTCTTATATATACAGATAGTACACATCCTAAATATGACTTCTGCAAAGATAATTTCTTTTCTTTTACCACCTGATGAAAGTCTTCATTCACTGCAGTCTCGTATTGAGCGTGAAACTGGAATAAATACTGCTTCTCAAGAGCTTCTTTCAGAGACGGGAATTTCTCTTGATCCGCGGAAACCAGCCTCTCAATGTGTTCTAGATGGAGTAGTAAGTAAATTTTAATATATCTAAAATTCTAATGTAAGAAATCTGTTTGCATAGAGAGATTGCATGCCCTGCATTTTTGGATGTGTATTTGAAATCCTCTGGGGGATTATGCACATCTCATGATTCTTTTACTTTTATCCCATTCATTTTTCCTACTGCTTTGCAAGATAGAAGTGAAACATTTGGTATTTTGAACGTGCGTTATGCACATCTCATAATTCTTTTACTTTTATCCCATTCATTTCTCCTACTGCTTTGCAAGATGAGCAAGATAGAAGTGAAACATTTGGTATTTTGAACGTGCTATGACTTTTTCTTTGATGCTAGCTCTCTCCTCCTCCTTTTTTTCCCTTTTTGTAATTGAAACCTAGAATCTTAAAATTAGACCAGCAGTCTTATAGGTCCTGCCAGAGGATAGGTGGATGATAAAATATGATTGTGGTCATGACTCTTTTTTCATTTTATTTGACTTTATTGAGGCATATTTAAATATTAAATAGCTTATCCATTTCAAGTGTATAATTTAGTTTTTTGGGGGGTTTTGTTTTAGCAAATTTACGTAATTGTGTAGCCATCACCATGAATCAGCCTTAAAACATTTCCATCTCAGTAAGATTCTTCATGTCCATTAACTGTTAATCTCCATTCTGCCCACCCAAGGCAATTGCTAATTTACTTTATATATCTATAGATTTGCCTTTTCTGAACATTTCACATAAAGGGACCATACAGCCAATAGTCTCTTGTGTCAGACTTTTTAAGGTTCATTCTTGTCATAGTATGAATCTGTACTTCATTCCTTTCTATTACTAAATAATGTTCCAATTATATGGGTATATGTTGTTATGACTTTTTTTGCTTTTGTCCTTTTGGGTCTGGTGATTGTTTTCACTTTAACCCATACTAAAGTTATTTATTTTTCCTAAACAAAGTATGCTAATGAACATTGACTTTGTTCATTTGCATTTCACTGGTACTTGGAGAACCTATGATTATCAAGTGTATTTTAAAAAATTGTTTCTTTGTTTTTCAGAGAGGCTGTGATAGCTATATGGTTTATTTGTTTGATAAAAGTAAAACTGTATATGACGGACCATTTGCTTCCAGAAGTTTATCTGACTCTGTAAATTATATTGGTAAGTCTAGTCCATTTACTGACTGAGATTTAAACCTGAAATGATATCATTTGATTGAACATGATTAGTAGAAATAGTTTTTGGTGTTTTTGGTTTGTATCTCATACTTTAGCTTACTATTTATGGTGAAAAATTTCTATAGTTTGGAATGTGAAAAGGTAGGTTTTAAATCACCACCAGATCCCTCATTTGGGAAAAGGCTTACTTTCCTCAGGATAGCCCTCTCACGGATGAATGAATCTCCATTATTCATTAAGCCTACTTTTTCAAATATTTCATTTTATTCTATGAATACTGCTTAATGTTCAATTGTTTTCATTTATTCTGTGAGAATTATTCTTTACTTTTAAAGAAGGTAGCTGTCAATTTCTGTCTACCCCAAACTAAAATCAAGCACAAAATTGTAAAATCAAGAAAATTGTGCATAAGGGCTAAAATTATTTAATCTTTCTTTTGTTACCTTTTAATTAGTTTTTAAAGGACAAATTTACAGAAAAAATGATCAGGTAGTAGTACAGAGTTCTCATGTTATCCCTCTCCTCATTTGTAACATCTTACATTAGTGTTACAATAAATGAGCCAATATTTATTATTAACTGAAGTCCGTATTTTATTCAGATTTCCTTAGTTTTTATCTGGTGTCCTTTATCTGTTCTAGGATCTCATCCAGGATACCACATTGCATTTAGTTGTCATTCTCCTTAGGCTTTTCTTGGCTGTGACAGTTTCTCAAACTTTCCTTGTTTTTTATGACTTTGACTGTTTTGAGGAGTACTGGTCAAGTATTTTGTAGGATGCCCCTCTGTTGCAATTTGTCTAATTTCCCCCCCTTCGTGATTAGACTAAGATTATGGGTTTTTGAGAGAAAGATCACAGAAGTACCATTCTTATCTATAATAATAAAAGTGTAATATGCTAAGTAGACTGGACGTCCTCCCGGACGACCTTCCAGATGAAGCTGGGGCTGTGATGGAAGCCCAGGTCCCGGTGCCTGTTGGTGGCCAGAGGGAAGCCCGGGTCCCAGGTGCCGGAGGGAAGCCAGTGCCCACAGCCGCGGAAAGGAAGTCCTACTCTTGCATGAATTTTGTGCATCGGGCCTCTAGTTACATTATATAAAGGGTACATACCATCAACATTATGTATGCTGTTGTTGTGATCCTTGATCACTTGGCTAAAGTGGTGTTCGTCAGGTTTTTCTACTGTGTAGTTTAGTCTCCCCCGATCCTCCTTCCAATGCTGTACTCTTTGGAAGGAAGTCACTATGTGGAACCCACACTTAAGGAGTGGGAAGTTATACTCCCCTTCCTTTAAGGTAGGACACCTACTTAATTTATTTGGAATTTTTCTGGATACAAGATTTGTCTCTTCCATTTATTAATTTATTCAATTATATCAATCCTAGGGGGCCAGTGCACGAATTTGTGCACCTTGAAAGGAATTGTGGCTCTGAGGCTGCGGTAGGCACAGGGGCGGGTCTCAGCCCATCCTCTGTGCCCCCGCCCAGCCCCTCCTGCCATGCGCCCAGTTCCCTGTCTGCCAGCAGCCTCACTCCCACCATCACCGCTCCCACATGCTGATGGCGCCGGCCCCGCTCCCACCCACTGACGGCGTGGAGTAATTGGGGCCAGTGCCAAGAGCAGGTGCGAGCAGGGCCAGCGCCATCAGTGGGTGCGAGCAGCAGCTCTGGCACCATCAGCGGTGCAAGTGGGGTTGGTGCGAGCACTGGACAGGACTGCGGCGCAGGGGAGCAAGGAATTTTCAGTAACCACCAGAGGCTTGCCCCGATGACAGCGACCAGCACCCCACCTTGGTCTGGCGCCCCCACTCATCTGCTCCTCCACCATCCTGCCGCGGCCAACGCCTGCCATATTCCATGCACGCCCCCTGGTGGTCAGCGCACATCATAGCGACCGGTTGTTCGGTTGTTCCGCTATTTGGTCTATTTGCATATTAGCCTGTTATTATATAGGCAGATGGATTCATAGATATTTATTTTATACTTTGAATTCTAATCTCATACTAGTTTATTTATTTTATTAAAATCGCTGCAGCTTTGGCCATTAGAAGTTTTTTTACTTTTTAAAAATATGTTTTTATTGATTTCAGAGAGGAATGGAGAGGGAGGGAGAGATAAAAACATAAATGATGAGAGATAATCATTGATCAGCTGACTCCTACACGCCCCACACTGGGGATCGAGCCTGCAACACGGGCATATAGCCTGACCAGGAATGGAACTATGACCTCCTGGTTCATAGGTCGATACTCATACCACTGAGCTATGCTGGCCGGGTGAGAAGCTCTTTTAATTGGTTTCCTTGCCTCTTTTACTTGCCTCATCAATGAGAATTTTCTTTTTTTAGTACTTCCTTACTTCCTGGCACTACACAATCTATTCCAGGCTCAACTTGTATATTTCCTGCCCCAGTGCTAGAATCAGCCATTTTTCCAAGATACCTTGGTACCTTTTTTGGAGAACAGTATTAGAAAGCAATTGGGACACTAGGTGCGATTCTTGCTACTGGGTATGATTTCTTAAGTCCTTTCAGATGAGAGAGAGAGAGAGAGATTGAGAGAGATTGAAATTGTTTATTTTGGCCAGGCTTCCCTTCAAGACTCTTTTTAAAAAAGTGTTTTGTTTACTGTAGGAAACCTCAGCAATAACTGTGATTATATAAGAAGAAAGATTAATCAAGGCTATTAATAATTATTAGGGAGGCAAAGATTTTTCTAGATATGGAACTTTATATTTTTTAAGTCTGCTTCAGATAATCTGTTTTTTCATTATGAACCCTAGTGAATCAACCTTTCTCTGAAAGTTTTCATTCGAAAAGAATAACAATATAATTGCCACCTTAGAGTATAGGATAACTCTTTCACATCTACATAATTTCATAACATTAAAATGGCATTTCATTGAACTTAACAAACATCCACACTTGCCATGATTTTAGAAAGTAGTATTCCCTTTACCAAAGAAAGAGCAAGAGAATTATAAATAGATAAGAAAGCATATCTTATTAAGCTGCTATTTACTCTGTATGTTTTCCTGAAGCTGGGTTGGTAGTTCAGGAGCTAACAATTTATTATTCAGAGGCAGAAAAGACCATAGAAGATTGTGGAAGAGATGGGACTTGATTTAAAAATTGAAAGAATAAAGAATTTATATTAGCAAAAGAAAAAAACAGTATTCCAGGTTGAAGGAAAGCAAGAAAAAGAAACAGATTATAGGAATAATCTCAGGCTTTGGGATTATGTAGTGATTATGTCTTATCTTTATTTTCCCTTGTATCAGGAGCAGGGTTTGTGTATTACAGGTGCTCAGTAAATGTATGTTGAACTGAATGAAACAGTAACAAGTGGTTCTTTCTAGCATCCATGGGAATGATATTTGTAAGGATTGGAAATCAAAGAATGATTAATGAACTCTAAAATCTTAAAAAGTAATTCGTCTCTTTTTCTCTCTTACCTATAGTACGGGACAGCAAAATACAGCTTCCAATTATACAGCTGCGTAAAGTGTGGGCTGAAGCAGTGCACTATGTGTCTGGGCTAAAAGAGGACTACAGCAGGCTCTTTCAGGGACAAAGAGCAGCAATGTAAGTGGATCCTTTTGTTTACAGTGACAACGTCATGCACATTAACGTTCAAGAATTAATCTTGCCAGTTTTCACAAATAATTTTTCATGCAATACTAAAATATTGGACCAATTTGAAATGTAATTTTCTGATCAGACTTGTAGACTTCTTACTAATGATATGAAACCATTCAGTTGCAATGGCTTGAGAGTAGTTTTTGAGCAGAACGTCTTAGTATAAAAGAAACTGTGTTGCCACAAACAGAAAGTCTTTAGAGACTAGATTCTACAGATCAGCTATTTCTCATAGATTGATAATAGAAACTTAGGCATTGGGCTTATGGCAATATAGTTTTTAAATTTTTGTTCAATATTTATGAAATGTTAATTTTTAAATTTTTTTTGGCTATGGTTTAGGTTAAGTCTTCTTAGATATAATACTAACTTGACAAAAATGAAGAACGCTTTGATCTCAGCATCTCAGCAACTGAAAGCTAAACTGGAGTTTTTTCACAAAAGCATTCAGCTTGACTTGGAAAGATATAGTGAGCAGATGACTTATGGGATATGTAAGTTTTGGGGTAAAGTATTTGAAATAAGGGTCTAGTCTTTTGAAGCCCTCTGCTATTTTGCCTCCTTGCCTTGTATCAATTGTTTCTCTTGCATTCAAGATTAGAATAAGAGACATGTTTGTTTTGAATATTAGCTTTTATTTTAACGTTTAGTTGAACAACTTAACAGGAATCTTCCCCTCCCCAATTGGACCAAAGTTAAGTTGTTTAGCTCCTGAAAAATACAAAAGTGATTTAAGAATTTATGATTTTCAAGCTCCATATAAAAAACTAGAGGCCCAGTGCACAGATTCGTGCACTGGTGGGGTCCCTCTGCCTGGCCTGCGGGGAACAAGCCAAAACCGCCTCTTCAACATCCCCCGAGGGGTCCCGGATTGCGAGAGGGCGATTGTTGGGTGATGCACCCCGGAATCGGGCTCCTTCCTCTCTGGTTCCAGGTGTGTCACCCAAGACTGCAGCTGTCAAGTCACCGCAGCTTGGCAGCTCCTGCGTTGAGCGTCTGCCCCCTGGCCGTCAGTGCGCATCATAGCTACCAGTCAGACATTCGCTTAGGCTTTTATATAGATAGGTAGATACAAAATCCATATTGGAGTGACTTCTTAGCCAGGGAAATCCTAAATTACTTATCTTTCTGTAAATAACAACACAAATAATTCTGTGTTTTCCCCCCAAACCACCTACTATGTAAGTCCCACTTTTTTATTTTTCAGTATTTGACTTCAAGCTTATCTCCCTTCAGATACACTAAGGAAATGTAAAGAGCAGAGTTAAAATCAAATAATAAATTGAAGAGGTCACCACCAGCATTTGTTTGTTTTTTCCATTGAAACAAATCCTTTTTTTATCTGGTTTGTATACTTGTCTTGAATAAGGTGTGTGTATCTTAGAATAAGTGATCAGCAGTGTCCAGGTGGGTGAATAAATTTACCCACTAGAGCTGGTTATGATTGATGTTTTATTTCTAGTTGTGTATTATAGGTATTCTGGTTAATGGCAAAACATTATTTCATCAAATTATCTTGACTTATCTTGTCAGTTGTATATCTGATACAGCGGTTAAAAGAAAGTAAAGTAGAAAGAATCCATATTAGCTCTATTTAAGATTAAATACATAGGTATCACACACACAAAAAAAGAGTGAGGTAGACATACATGTGCTGATATTAAAAGATCACTTGGATCTTTAATGGCAGTGATGTTTTAATTTGGGGAATAAAAGCAAAGAAAGGCAGGCATGTATAGATAGTCTCACTTGTGAAGGAAAGGGTATGTGTCTGTATAACATTAAATTAAGATCCCATAGGATGGAGTGTGGAGAGGAGGAAGAGTTTTCTTTTTTATATCCTTTTATAATGTTTGATTTTTAAAAAGTCATTTTCATGTATCATTTAAATAATTTTATTTCTTCTTTTGAAAGAGAAAACCATCTGTATTAGTGTCCTAGGGATGCCATAACAAATTACTATAAATTGGGTGGCATAAAACAACAGAAATTGCCCAGCTGGGTATGGCTCAACTGTTGAGCATCGACCCAGGAACCAGGAGGTCACCTGTTTGATTCACAGTCAGGGCATATGCCTGGTGGGTGTGCAAGAGGCAGCCAATCAATGATTCGCTCTCATCACTGATATTTCTATCTCTTTATCCTTCTCCCCTCCTCTCTGAAATCAATAAAAATATATATTTTTTAAAAACACAAAAAAACAGAAATTTAGCATCTGACAGTTCCAGAGGCTAAAAGTCTACTCTCAAGGTGTTGGCATAACCATGATCCCTCTGAAACTTGTGGAGAGGAATCCTTCCTTGCTTCTTCCTGGCTTCCGGGATGTTTATCAGCAATCCTTGGCATTCCTCGGCTTGCAGCCATAGCACTTTAGTCTCTGCCTCTGTCGTCAAATGGAACTCTCCCTTCATATATCTGCCTCTCTGTGTCTCTTCTCTTCTTTTAAGGACCCTAGTTATACTGGATTAACTGTCCACCTACTCCAGATTGACCTCATGTTAATTTAGCCAACTATCTGCAGTGACCCTATTTGTAAATAAGGGCACATTCTGATGTACTGAGTTAGGGTTTCAGCATAACTTTTGGGGGGATGCAACCCATGACACCATTTTTGATGTTGACAGTCATGGAGGTGGGTAGGTCAGTAATTAAAACTATGACTGTTTCTGAAATAACCAATTAAAACTTTTTTTTTAGCCTCAGAAAAAATGTTAAAAGCATGGAAGGAAATGGAAGAAAAGGCTATCCATTATGCTGAGGTAAAATCACTGAGCTTGTTCTGTGTATTTATTTATTTCTGAGGTCTCCCTTAGAAACTTTCTTTGGTTTTGATATGTAGAGTATCTTTCATGTCATTCCTGAATATCAACTATCTATAGTTGATATAGTGGAAAAAAATAAAGGTGTTTTGTGTATATAGTGGATAAAAATAAAGGTGTTGGACAAATGAGACTACTAGTAAACTAAAGCCTCCATGAGCTTCAGTTTCCATATTATATTATGGGGACTATACATACCTTTTCTAGTAAGGTTATGCAGATTGAATGGTAATAAGTGGCAGTTATCACTGTAAAACAACAGTGATATACGACTGGTTTAGATAGGATGGCTGCACATCCTGATTTACCTAGGTCAGTCCATTTGCACCTGTCTTGCCATACTTATCAATGGTACTTTCATTGTCAACGTTATGCAGGTTTGGACAATAAATTATATGGTCACATTAGGTATAGGTTATTCTCTAGGTGACAGATTCCTTCCTTACATTTGTCTATGGTCCTACTAAATTGTTGTCCTTGGTGTGAAAACTTACCCTAACAACACGGGTGGGACAGTTAGTATCTTGGGGTGGGAAATCCAGTGTCTTTATCATTCTTATTTCAAGGCAGTTGGGAAGAAGAGACAATGAAAATCATAGAACTGAGATGAAGTGGTTTTGATGGTCATTTTCTCTCTGTGTTGTTAGTGACACATATTCTTTTACTTCTCAGGAGGAGAAAGCAAATGCTAGTAGTTTACTGTTGTTAGGAGAGAAAAGTGAGAAGCTAGGAATAAGTATGTTCTTGTGTGAAAGATTGTCAGAATCTGATAGATAAAAGACTTACATAAAATCAGTATTTCCTATTAAATCATTTATTTCTCCTCTTCAGGAGTCATTCTTTGTCCGAGTTCTTCTCTGTATTGTGTGGTGGTGAGCCTGTCATTCCTTTTACTTTTCATCATACTGTAGGTAGGTGTCATTGGATACCTGGAGGACCAGATCATGTGCCTGCACACTGAAATCATGGAGCTACAGAAAAGCCCTTATGGGAGACGTCAGGGAGACTTGATGGAATCTCTGTAAGGACATACTCATGTCGTTGGTATTGGTATTGGTGTTTATAATTTTTTATAGCAGATCCCTCCTTCTGTGTATTTCTGGCATATTTAGTCTGTATGTGTTTATTTTCTATAGTTTTCCTTTCCCCAAATATCTTGGCATCATTTTTAAAAAGGAAGTTTTTTCTTCATCACTGGAAATTTTAGAAATAACTCTTAGGGTTGACCTCTGCTATTTTAATCAAAGAATCTTTTCAATGTGACTTAAGAATTTTTCAAGTATTCTAAGTTACAAACTATTTCCCTACTTACCATCGGTATTGTCTATTAAATGCCCTAAATGAGGTTAACTTCCTAAATGTTTGGATTAGAAACTTCAGATATTTGTCTCTAATCACAAGCCATAATTTTTGCACATTTAAGTGTTTCTGGTGCAAGGATCAGATATGTGGTGGTAGACCACAGCAGATAAGAAGTGTATTACACTTTGCATTTTAAGATCTTGCTTATCACTCAGTGAAATTCTCTGTAAAATATTCATTGGCAATATATACTTTAAAATTGGATCATTATTCTCTTCAAATAATATTATTCATTTCAAGTTGTGGATTATTAGAGTCATTAAATTATCTTCACATAGAAACATATTTTCTCTTCTGTAGGGAACAGCGTGCCATTGATCTGTATAAGCAGTTAAAGCACAGACCTCCAGGTAAGACACTTTCATCATAGTACACAAAGGCATTTTAAGAAACCATCCCCAGCCTAACAAATCCTAGGGATTGGATTTTAAAACAGCTGCAGAATAAGTTCTAGTTTTGATATTTCAATTGAGATATTTATATGTAACAGCTTTTAGTTTGTGAGAATTTAAGAGATTAGGAAGTCAAAGTTACAAGAAAATTGAGATAAAAAAATTTTAAGGAAAACTTGAAAGGAAGGAATAAAAGAGGAAAAGGGGAATTCAAAGAGGAAGAGGAAGCAAGAAAATGTGGGAAAGTTGGAAAAAAATAAGTGCTGCTTAAGATTAGAGAGGATGGTAGGGAATTGATACTACAGGTTCAGGTGTGGAATGGTCAGAGAGAAGGCTCATGTGCTGGGCCAAAGCAATTTACCTTGAAAATGAGGCTTTCATGTAACCTGGTCACTGGTTGCTTGCTTCATTGGCAAAACAATTCTTTTTGAACATCTGTTGAATACAGAACATAGGCTACTGGAAAGAGCATAGGATTGGGAATTGGAAAGCTTGAATTCTAGATTGGGCATTTTCCTGGCCAACTAACTTGGGCAAATTACCTAATCTCTCTCCATCTCCTTTCCCTTTTCTGCAATATGGGGTTGAAACCTAGCTTTACTAACTCAGTGCGTGTGTGTGTGGTATTGTATAATGCTTTAGAAACTATAAAGTATTATGTACCTTCAAGATATTAACCTTTAGTTAAAAATTGATTTGTTTTGAAGGGTATCTCTGGGTCCATTCATTAGTGTATGAGATTTGGCTTAAGTCAGTTAGCTTTTTCTAAGTTTTTATGGGCAGTGAACAGATGAATAAACATGAAAATCCAAGCAATCTAGTTGGAGCAAGAGCCTCCTTCCTTCGAGGCAGTGAAAGTTAGATGAATTATCCTGTTTCTAAATAAATGATGTTTATTACCCAAGAAAGATTGATCTCTTGGCTAAAAGGCTGCATGTGTCTGAGGCTTGGGTTAGTATGGGTTAAAGGTAGCTGAGGATACAATGATAAATGTATATATCTATGTATGCACAAACACATACTTTTAGATATATAATTATAGATATATAATCTTAAAATTATCTCAGCTTTGAATTTAAATGGAGATGTTATCAATTAAAACTAGTTTCAGATTTTTAGGCATTTTTGTTTGGAGGCTGACATGTTCATGCAGAAGAGAGGTTATACCCACTGACTGAGGTCTTTTATAGATCACTCCTACAGTGACAGCACGGAGATGGTGAAGATCATTGTGCATACTGTGCAGAGTCAGGACCGGGTTCTGAAGGAGCTGTTTGGTCATCTGAGGTAGAAAAATAATTTTATTTCCTATTCATAAGCCAGGGTATTTTTATCAAATTCCTTCCAAAGTATAATATTCCTTTTGATAAATACATTAGATTCAGGAAGAGTTCTGGCAGTGTCTTGGGTATCTTGACCACCGCTGTGTACATTTAGGTGTCCTGTCTTTGTGCATTGCTTTGGAGATCAGATATTAAATATGCCTCTGATTGTGGTTTATTTACTTACCTGGGTTTGGGAGTATGTTGTATAGTCTTGGGGGATGTGTAAGGGTCTGACTTTGATTTCATCTCTCTAGCAAGTTGTTGGGCTGTAAGCAGAAGATTATTGATCTACTGCCCAAGGTGGAAATGGCCCTCAGTAACATCAAAGAAGCTGACAATTCTGTCATGTTTATGCAGGGAAAGAGGCAGAAAGAAATATGGCATCTCCTTAAAATTGCCTGTGTAAGTAACTTTTAGTGAATTATTTAATGTGACACTGATATGCTCTTATTCTCTGCAAAAGGAATTTTTGTCAGCATGACCTGGGTCCTCTCGAATGTGTATATTGTGTTGGGTTGATGCTTGTGTTCTTTGCTTGGTGTCTGACAGCAGTTCAGATGAAGGACTTCATGATCACCCTTCATTATCTTTGCTTTCCAGTCTTGTGTTTTTATACTCCTCCAAGTCCTAGACCACTGTGGTATCCCAACCTGATTTGGGGTTAGACATGCCTGACTAGTTAATCAAAAAGATCTTTTGTTCAAGTGGTTTTTTTTTTCCTTCCAACTAAAGTGGAATAAGGTGGGTAGATACATTTGGTTTTAGTCACTGAAGAATGGGCTGGGGACAGGATAGTGATATGTAATACCCACGACTGGAAATAGTTTTGTGCAGAAATACTCTGGGTGTACATATAAGTTGTGACAGAAATGTAAGTCTTAGGAGTATGGGTCTTAGGAATATGGTAGGAAGTTGTTTAAATTAGCGAAGATTCTTGTCTATAATCTTTTTTTTTCCCTTCAGACACAGAGTTCGGCTCGGTCCCTTGTAGGGTCCAGTCTAGATGGTGCAGTAACTACCCCTCAGGCATCAGCATGGCTGCCCCCGACTTCGGCAGAACGTGAACATCCTCTGTCATGTGTGGTAACTCCTCAAGATGGGTGGGTTCACTTTGTAACAAGATAGTTGTTTTTATAAGCAGTGATAGGAATGAGGCAGTAGAGCATAGTGGTTAAGGCATAGTCTTCAGTGCCCTATAGACTAGGGTTGAGTCCTGACTGTCCTTTTGTAATAACCTTGTGCAATTAAGTTAACTCTTTTAATGTTCACATTTCCTCATCTGCAAAATGGGAATTGCTGTGAAAAGTCAATTAGACAACAAATGTAAAGTACTGGGAAGTAAATATGTATTCAGCAAATGTTACTTATTAGTTCATGTTCTAAGTTCTCTCTCTGTTATTGGCTTATCAGTTCTTTTACCCAAACTTTATTCTTCCCATAATCATTTATCTCTGAGAAATTTTGCTGTCCTTTTGCATTTATCATTTTGGGGTCCTGATCACCCTTCTGATAAATGATTGAGTTTAATCTACTCTATTTTATAACTTAGTGTTTCTAACATCAGACTTTTTTAATGCCTTAAATCAGTTTTGCAAATAAGAACTGAAGTTTGAAGCCCTATATTTTCTTTTATTAATTCCTACTCTTCTGCTAAAAGCTGAATGACTATCCATTTCTGTTATTTTTCTCAGCATAAGATGTGCCGTATCCAGAGCCAGTGGCTCTTTGCTAGCTTGTGTATTGTCGCTTTTCTCACAATTCATGGAGACCTCTTCAGCACCAGCATTTCCTGGAAGCTCTGCCCATAATTAGTTTTGCAGAAGTGCAGCCATGTTACATCACTGCTCAGGAGGTCATGCAGTTTGCATATTCTGTACTCTACTTATATGAGAGAAAAGCACATGGCAGGAAGGCAAGCTGATAACAGGTATTTTATTTTTTTAAAGAAAGCAGGTTCCAGGTTACATCTTGGGATCATTGTAGATTTGACCCAGTATATAATACATCCACAGCTATAGCACAGGCTATAATCAATTATATAGACTTTAGGAAATAATCTCATTAATCAGAGTTAAATCATGTAAATTTTAATACATTACGAACCTTTTTGCTTTCATTAAAGGCATGTAGTTTTGTTAGGGGATGCTAATGGTTCCAGATGTCAACTTTATACAGTGAATTTCAGATTTGAGGTTGTGGTTATTTGCAAAACAAAATTCCTGTATCCGACAGGAATTTTAAATATACTTTTCAGTAGGAATACATTATAAAGAAAAACTGATTTCAATTATTATGTGGTACTTAACCTCCAGGGATTGGGAACTGTTGACCTCAATTTTTCCATCTGTTGAAAAGGAGCTGAATTAGAATTTAGTTCTAAGCTAATAGTGGCCATCATCCATAGCCTCAAGCTGATTCTAATAGGGTAGGAACTCTGAGGGGTGGTAAAAGGCGAGAATAGGGGCCATATGGAAGAGGAAAGCATGGAAGGTGGAAACCAGAATCAGGATTGCCTGCAAATGTAAACTTCCAGGCATCTTCTCGGTTCTGGTCAGCTCCCCTGTCACACTGTTTTCTTCTGCTCTCCTCAGGAATCAGCTTGCTTGTTTCATTTTTTCATTGCTGTCATCTGTAGCTTCCAACCAGCTTTTCACCTTCCCTGATCTTTGCAGAACAGATTATACTTTTGTATCTTCTCCCCTGCATTTCTTTCTCTGAAAAGTCAGCATGGTGATGTGCTTCCTAATTGTAATGAAAGGGAAATATTCCAGAAACACAAAAAGATCTTTTATCTGTCTGTGCCACAAGGACCTACCCCCACACCCCCATCCAGTTTGCATTTCTGGGGTGGGGTGTGTGTCTGTGTGTGTGTGTGTGTGTTGTATATAAGTGTCACTTTTATTTCAGAGGAAAATCAGATTGGAATTATAGTGGACTTATTGTTAAAGCTGGGCAGAGGCAACAATTGGAGTAATAGGCAGGACTATGCCTCTGGGTGGGAAGGATGAGGAAACTGAAGCCTACAGGAATCAGCTGCATTGGGGTGCAGGGGTGCAGGAAGGGCATTGATCATCCTGACCCAGAAGACCAAAAAGTAGAGGAAATTCATATGTTATTTTGCTGAATTTGAAAAGGCTTTTTTTTTTTTTTCATTTCACAGGGAGACTTTGGCACAAATGATAGAAGAAAATGTGAACTGTCTTGGCCATTTAAGCACTATTATTCATGAAGTAAATGAGGAGCAGAGCAGTAGAATGATGGTAAGTTTTATATAGACATGGATGTGTGTTTTAGGTATTTTGCAAAGGGTTTAACTTTCCTTAACTGGCATTTGGGATGCATATGAGGAACAGAATTGAGAGGAAAGAGAAAGAGCATTTGAGGAATAATATCCTTGACCTCAAATCCCCATCTTCTCTTACTCGTGCATATACTAGGATTATGTCATCAATAATCTTCAACAGTAGCATTTTTGGGCAAATTAAATGATTGATGAACTTTCTTTGCAATATGATCTCTGAAATTAAATGGTTTGTACTTTTCTGCTTCAATAATCAATTTTCTCCAATAAGATGAGGCAGGATTTATATTTGAATTATAATTAATTCAAATATAGTAACTGTTGTATACATATGAATACTGTAATTATAGTTGTAATTAATAGAAGTATTTATATTAATAAGATTTAGTTATTGTGAATTACTGATTTAAAACTTGGAGAAACTACAATAAAATGTTTACTGGATTAACTTTTACTACATTTAGTCTCAACATCAACTCTTTATATTTCCTCTTTAATTATTTGCTTCAAATATTTATGAAAACTCTGAAGTATCTTTTTAATTAGCAGAAAATAAGGCAAACTAAATTGTAATTGCAACTTATTTATGCTTTTAATTTTTAAACTTTTGACTATAAAATGTACGGACATACTTAGAAAACTTGCAAAAATGAACACCCAAAACCTACCACTTATAGTCAACATCTAATTGTAATTTTTCATGCCTGGTTTTAGAATCTTGATTGGAGTTGGTTAACAGAATGACTTACCACTTATTCACTGTGCCCAAACCAATGGAAGTTGTTGCTGCACATGTTCGAAATTTGTTTTCTCCCATGAAACCATTCTTCAAACACCATTCAATGGAAGAAATGGCTGTGATCAAAAACTACATATGGTTTTACAAAGGCTATATTTTGGCTTTGGGTAATTTTAACTCCTGAACAGATATAATTTTATGTTGGTGAACTTGTTTAAAAACTACAGCTAGTTAGCATCATTGCCATCTGTTTTTAAACTTTGTAAAACATTACTTATTTAACTGACTAAAAATACCTTTTAACTTTTGGACATAAGGCCAAACATAATATATACAGAGAAGAAACCTCAATTAATGTGTTCCAAGTACACATTGTCTGCCTATGTTTCTGTGGCAGAGATTGCTCACAAGTAAAATTGTACTTCTTGAAAAATAAACCCTACCTCCTTGTGTTGCACTCAACAGTGCTTTTTCTGGCATCATAAGGAGTTGGGTCAATCCCATTTTCAATTTTATTACACATTGGACAGTGTATCTGTGCCTTCAATAACAATGGACTGTCCAAAGTGTGCTATGTGTATATGTATTTAAGATGTACATTTAGTAATATCAAAGAAGAAATGTTAATTTATAATGTATTTGAAAACATCTGTTTTTTTCATTTGTAAAAATGAGTCATTTGTTTTAAGAATCTTAGATGTCTTGTCATACCAATATAAAGGTCTGCACTCCCTTATCTGTAAATCCAAAATCCAAAAAGCTCTGAAAACAAGGTTTTTCATAAGCTTGGTGACAAAACTCATTTGCTTTCAAATCCAACTTGAACTGACAATTGAATCAACTTATCCCATCTAGTGTGAATCTTCATTTATTTTGCTGCAAAAATATTAACATGTTTAATTATTTAGTGGGGGAAGCTGCTGCCATAGACTGTTGGGTGTGTATGTAGTATGCACTGAATTACCTTTCTAAAATCTGAAAATTTCATAATTCTAAAACATCTGGCTCTAACGATTTCAGATAAAGGATTGTGGATCTATTACCTGTTAGGTAATTTAGAACATACTTGTTTTTTAAAAATGTGAAATGCTTTTGTATTATAGACAGTTTTTCACTTTGTGTATTAAATGATTTTTAAATTACTTTTTGATTCTCTTTTCAATTAAAATCAGATGAATATAGTTACCCTTGAACAAAGTGGGGGTTAGGGGTGTCAATACCCACACAGTAAAAAATCTGAGTATCACTTTTGCTTCTATAGTTGGCCCTTCACATCTGTGAATTCAGCTAACAGGTTGGGAATGCGAAAATACTGTTTCGAGTCATGGCTGGTTGAATCTGCAGACATGAAACCACCAAATAAGAACAGCTGACTATTTTTTAAAAACTGTGTACAGGACTTTTGGGCAAGGTGGTGGCATAGGTAAACGTGATACTTGCCTCCTCCCACAACCACATCAAAATTTCAGCTAAACTGCAGAACCACCATCATTCAGAACCACCTGAAACCTGGTTGAATGAAGTCCTACAACTAGGGGATGAAAGAAGCCACATCGAGACCGGTAGGAGGAGCAGAGATGCAGAATGGGCTGGTCCCACACCCCCATGTGGTGGGTAAAAATTGGGAAGGATATCTCACCTGCAGAGGTCCCCCTGAGGAGCGAGAGTTCCCAGCCCCATACCGAGGGCCATTTGGATATTTATAACATCATTCACGGGCCACAGAAAATTATCAACTTAAAAATTAGCCTGCTATATTTGGTCAAACATTTAACTCACCCCTAATGCCTTGGCAGGGCCAGAACAAATTATTTTGTGGGCCTTATATGGCCTGTGGGCCAGACATTCCCCACCCCTGGTTGATCTGGAACAGACAAGGTCCCAGACATTCCTAGGTAATAAAAGGCAAATGAATGACACAGGTAAAGAAGAGGATAGAGTGGTCTGGGGGGGCTTGCTTTAATGACTCGAAGTCTATTTACCCCTTCCCATTTCCCGTTATCACCATTATAACTTTGGACCTGCACTTTCTAACCACTTTGCTTCCCTGCCTCCAATCTCTCTCCACTGTACACCATTTTACAGACTCACCGGCCCTAAAGCACTGCCCAAGAGGTTACAGAGCCCTCCTACCCTAGTCTACTTGTACAGTTATGGTCCCACTGCTAGCTGCCAGCCTTTGAAGGCTTACAGTAACCATTACTGCCCAACCTACTCTAATTTTTCCTGTGTTCGTTCATCTCATTCCTTTCTCTGCTC
This sequence comes from Myotis brandtii, assembly GCF_000412655.1. Taxonomy (NCBI): domain Eukaryota; kingdom Metazoa; phylum Chordata; class Mammalia; order Chiroptera; family Vespertilionidae; genus Myotis; species Myotis brandtii. The sequence continues at coordinate 686,792 of NW_005371709.1, forward strand.
TTTAACTTTGTCCTTTTTGTGTTTGGTAACATAAGCACATAATGCATATTTTAAAAGAACAGAAGAATATGCAGTAAAAAGAAAGTCTGTGTCTATTTTCTAGCCATCCAGTACCCTCTCCCTACAGAAAAGGTGCTTTGAGCCTTTCAAAATCTGGGACTAGCCTACCATCCCACTCCTTTCCATCATAATGGCTTCACAGGAGCTCTAATGCTCCCTGTTCCTTTTCATTTTCCTAGGACCCGTTCCTATTGCTTGGATGGCCATCAAGTCCTCGCTAGGTTAGCTTCGGGCACATTAATAGGTGCTCAGAAAAATACTTGATGAGTGACTATGCAATTAAATTTAATACCTTCCTCTTCAGAACGTCCACTTCCAACAAGTCTCGTTGCTCCTGAATTCAGTGCAGGACCCGTGCATGAAGCATGTGCTTGCCACGTAGGCTTCGGAATAAACCACAAAAAAGACAAACGGAACACTGGAGTGAGACAGTGGGTTTTTGCACTAGAAGAACTGACCAGTTCCTTGTTCCAGAGGCCCTCTTCTAACTCAGCATCCCTGCTCACTCTAGATCACCGACTTGTTTTCCAGAGCAGGAAACCGGCAGTGCATAGAAAAGAGTCCGCGCACTTTTACGGGAAATCGCGCTGCAGGCAGCCGGAGAATTTTGTCCCCTCCGCGCCCCGTCTCTTTAGTCGCGGGGCGAGCACTGCGTCGGCTTGCGTGCCCGCGCAGCCGCAGAGCGGAGAGAGTGGGCGGGGTCGGCTGTTGGCGGCGGT
>NW_005371709.1:687728-709779 GCF_000412655.1 Myotis brandtii
GACGGCCATTGGGAGAGGGGGGGTCACGACGCTAAGTGAGCAGGGGCGGCCCGCGGGCCGTTTTGCGCGGAGGGGGGTGTAGGGGAGTAAACGGGTCCTGCAAAAAGGAATGAATGAGGAAGAAGGGGCACCAGACTTCCCCGCGCGGCGTGCGGAAGGGAGCCAGTTGTGCGACGCGGAGGGTGGAAACCGGACAGGATAGGCCTGTCTCTCACGGGGCTGGGCGTTCTTTCCTCCCTTGTTCAGGAGAAACAGGATGAATATGACTCAAGTCCGGGTTCTGGTGGCTGCCGTGGTGGGTGTGGTGGTCGCCTTTCTCTATGCCTCCATCCACAAAATCGAGGAAGGACACCTGGCCGTGTACTACAGGTGAGCGGCGTGTGCGGTCGGCTCGGGCTGCGCGCGCACTCCCGGCGGAGTTGTTGCCTCTGCAGCGTCGGGGGAGCCCTCTCCCGTCCTCGGCAGGGACTTCCGTCCTGGCTCTTGGGGGCCGAGGCAGGCTTTTGCAGAGCACCCTGCAGCTCTTGGACAATTTTAGTGCTACTGTATGTATGTTTTGTGCAGAGGTCAAGGCCCTACCTATTCCTTGTAAGCTCAATTTTTGCAGGAAAAAGTGAATGAAGGAAGGCAGTGGCCGCTCCACCTGTAACTGAAGAGATGGGTAAATCGTTGTATCCCATACACCTGTACAGGCTTTCAGTTTGAACTTTACATGCTGTTTAGAAACGCTGGTCCTATTAGTGATGGTTCTTTACATCTCCCCCCCTCCCCCCTTAAAATCACCTAGTGTCTGGTTTTGACGGTTGTTATATCCCTGGACCTCGAGACACAAACTCAGCATTGACGGACCACCCTCCTCCCACCTTACCCTTTCTTCCAGGTTGAGGAAAGGAATTGTGTGGGATGTGTTGCTCTCTAGTTGGGCTCCAATGGCTTTTCCTTCAACATGGTACCACCAGTTCCTTTTGGCCTAGACACACAGAGGGTAATCTGGAGAAATTGCGATAATAATGTATTTGGAGGGGCTTCAACTTCAACTTTTTGCTTGTTTCCATCATCCCCCCAAAATGATATTTCTACTTTTAAATCCATCCTGAGTCTTAGAAACAGTCTTCCCTGTGAAACGCTAGTTTCAAATGCAATTTCAGTGATATGTCTTAGTAGATGAATAACAGAGGTTAGTTCATATTTCCATCTAGTTCAGCATTGCCTTCCTGGTAGTAAAATCAAGGAAAGAGCTTTTCAACGTGTGGCTCTCAAAAAATTAGGGCTATACCTCAAACAGTTCATATTTTCTTAGTTATTTGTTATTAATCCTTTTCATACCTATTTATATTTTCAAATAGAAAGCTAAGTTCTATGAAGTTATTCTTCACTGTGTACAAAAGGACTTCTTTTTAATATTTGTCCCTCAAATGCCTTTTTTTTAAAATAATTTCCAAGATGTGCTGTCATAGTTCACACATTCCAGAATTTGGTGAACAAGTCCACAGTTATATTCTCTCCACTTTTAATCTTATTCCCTCACCCTTTATTTTGCTATGCTACTTTTTCCTGTTTTTAAAAATAAACTTTATGCACCCAGTATTTTAATTGCCTTATTATTTAGGTAGATTAAAAGAATCTTGAGCCTCTGAAATTTTCTCCTTCCTTGAAAGTTTGTGTCATCTTCTTTTTTAACCTGGTGACTAAATGTATTATGTTTTGAACTGGTTAGTGTTAGTGTTATGCACAGTCAAAATATAGCAACTGAGAGCCATTAGAATTTTTTTACAAGTATTTTTCAGACCGTTAAAAAAACCATCGAAAATCCTTTGTACCTGTAAGCAGTGCTGGAAACCCAGAGGTATAGTTGGTTCATCTTATGAAACAAGGTGTAACATCAGCAGTTTAATGTGATTTTTTTAACCTTCTTAGCTGTGGCAGATATTTTAGGGACTAGCAGTTGTTCATCATGTGTAAGTCATATTAGTGAGGCTTTAATAGGTCAATAGCATGAGTAAGAGTGAATACTTATTACAGCATTTTAGATTTGGAAAGAGAATTTCTCTCTATAATTTTGTCAATTTGAAACATCTTTTTGCAGGGGAGGAGCTTTACTAACTACCCCCAGTGGACCAGGCTATCACATTATGTTGCCTTTCATTACTACGTTCAGATCTGTGCAGGTAAGTGATTTCTAAGGAAGCCCCGACACTGGATAGACAGGCGTGACAGGAACAGTTGCCACATTTGTGGGTGGAGATAGGTTTCCTTATTGCTTAATCAAATGGTGGTATTTACTTAAATAAGGAGTTAAAGTACAGAGTACAGTTGTCACAGTACAGGTGTCGCAGTACAGTTTGTGCTTTTGAACCACCTCACTCTCTTGAAGTATGTTAGAAGTAAGAGCTCAGCAACTTGGAAGAACTGACTTCTCACATGTATATAGTGGTATGCAGCAGGGGTTCTGTTGCTGCCAAAATAAAAGCAGGTCTTCAGCGCACAACTAGAAAAACAAACCAGTGATTACTGGTTTAGAACGGTGTTTGGTTTCCATAGGGGCAAGCTCCTGGACTACTGTTAACATGGAGGATCTGAATTTTTATACACAGCTTTTCTGCCTCACGTTTTTGCCTGGAAACATTAAGCACAATTTTATGTGGAACCTTAGGGAATGTTTTATTTTGATAGCATTTCAGAATATTTGAAGTAGCATCTTATTGAGAACAGTGTCTTGGTCGTGGGAAATAGTAAAATATCTTTTGACATAAGATGATAAAATAGGATTATTAGATGACTCCTTTATCAGTATGATCATAAATCTATGGATTCAGAAGTTTGTCTACTGTCTGCTAATTTTTTAGGACTGAGGAAAATGTATTATAGTTAATCTTGGAATTTAAATCTAGTCTTCTTGATAAGTGAGAGTTTCATTATAAATACTTAAATCTTCCAGGTTTCCTTCCAAGTTGTTTTTCAGTGGCTTAGGGCAAGAATTTGTATCTGTTGAAGTGAAATGTGTTCTTCCGTTAGCTGGACTGATTTCTATATTTTCTCTATTTTATTCACTCTAGCCTTCGTTCATGCTGTCACCTCTTCTCTCCTCATCTTTCCCTTCATTTCTTCTTTCCTGTCAAATCTTGCCAGCCTTCTTAAGGCTTATCGCAAATCCCTCTTTTAGTCTATAGCTCTGAAAGTCTGTACTATAAATTTTGGCCTTTGGTCTTATTTCTTTTAATAATATTGTCTTGTTTGTTCTCTAAGATTTGTGTGTATTTTCTTTCCAGAAAATCTCCAAGCTTCTTGAAGGCAGGGATTGTAACCCATTTATATTTCTGACCTTTCTACTTGTGAACATTGTTAAATTGACCAGTAGGGTGTAGTGAACACATGGGGTCAGAAACCTGGAAACTTCAGTTCTGGCTCTAACACCAATTAATTATAAGACTTTGCAAAAATCACTTCACTACTGTAGACTTCAGTTATTCCTTTGTGAAAGAAGGAGTTTTAATTACATGATCTCACCAACAGCCTAAACAGTATATGATGATGTTATCAATGGCAGCATCATACCCTTAGAGATTAGGGTATTTTGTAGGTCTGTTCAAAGCCAAGCAAATCTATCTCTGCCTTCTTGGAGCTTAGTATGTTGAGTCACACTGATGCAGAGATATATAGAAGAGATACAGATAATAAACATTAAATAGCTTTTAGAGTTTAATTGCAGATATAACAAATACAATATATAGTTTGTATACACGTATACAGACAGTTCTCGGGTTACATCGGACTCGACGACGTACGTCTTTTCGTGGTTACATCGCCATCTCCCATTTATTTATTAAAAAAAAGTTCCATCATTTCGACGTATGTACATATGTGCTTTATGTTTTTTATTATTTATTTACCACAAGTAAAGGTCAGGAATTGTTATCTTTTAAATGTTTTTTACTGTTTCACTTCATCACTGCTATGTATGTGCTCCATGTGAGTGACGTTAGATGCTTATGTAGGTGGGTTCTGAGTTACAGCAAAAATTGCGTCACGTTGTGCCGTAGGAACGGATCTCCGATGTAACCCGGGGATCTACTGTATTTATATATTGCAATAAACTATCATACTTAATGGAAATGAAATTAGTAAAGAGATTTCCATGTCAACAATATACTTTGAATTTACAAAAAAATTAAATGGTGGAGCCAGTGTGACTTAATAGGAATGTTCTTTTTTAATATGTGAAGCAGTAACATTCTAGGAAAAAATTATATTAATAAAACCCTTTTTAAAAATTGTTCTTATTCAAATGAGACATGAAATATTTACTTTTATGAAATTTTTCGAACCTGGGACCCTTCAGTCCACAGGCCGACGCTCTATCCACTGAGCCAAACCGGTTAGGGCTGCAACCAGTTTTTTAATCCTTTCTCTATGAAGACTCCTGGACTGACAGCTTTTAATTTCCACGCCCTTTACTAAATCAGCCTAAATAAATTAATACTTTAGCTTCCCAGCTGGTTTTCTTGCCTCTAAATATGATGGATACTGAGATTGGCACCACATATGAGCAAAGGAATTAAAGAAAAACATATTTTTGAAAGGTTTATTTTGTGGCTGTATATAAGATAGATTAGGGAGGGCTCAAGCCCCGCCCTCCCTCCTTTGAACATGCAGGGCCCTCTACCTAATATCACCATGTTCACTTCTCAGAAAATCAACTTTCATCTATATCACCCCTTCTGCTGCAGGCAAGCCAATCTGCTTCCTGTCACTTGTACTAGTATGTACAGTTTGTTCTCAACTTTGTATATTTGAATAGGATATTTATTGAACCTAAAATGTTTCTCTGCCTCGTCTGTTCTTATTTTTCCCCCTGTAGACCTGACTTATAAATACTTCACTTCAGAGAGCTTTTCAACCTATCACTTTACTCTCTGCCATTTAATACCTAACAATTCCGTTTATACACTGTTGTTTTATACCTGTTATAGATTGCTTTGTAAGGATTTTATCTCCTGTGTTGGATAATGAGCTCTTTGGAAACAGGGACTATACTTTCTTTCTCCTTTGTATTCCATCAAGTAATATGTTGCTGAGTACTTAATAAGGTGCAGTGTGTCTAGAATATACATACTCATTAGGTATTCACCTATTGGAGGCCTTAGAGTGCAAAGTAATATGTTGCTGAGTACTTCATAAGGTGCAGTGTGTCTAGAATACACTCATTAGGTATTCACCTATTGGAGGCCTTAGAGTGCAATAGAGAATCACTATGGATCCAAACAAAGGGGCAGAGTAAATAAATACCAGATTGTTGGAAGGAAGCACCGCTGGTGGTGGCAGTTCTGTTAAAAAGGAAATTGAACAGACCATTTGAGAAATTACTGGGGCCTAAACTAAAATATTGACTACATCTTCAGAGAAAAAGATTGCTTTTCAGTTCAAGGGTACCTTTGAGTTGTATGCATAAAATAGTTATCTTTTATCTTCGTCATAAGCAGTAATATTAGCAGTGGAATCAAAGTTCAGAGCACAAGTCCTCGTAGTAGTATCCTTGTGGGAAAGCCATGTAGTTTGTAATCCCAGGCCAGCTCTAGGCAAATAAGGGACTCTGAGAGGTTGAACATTGAAACATTCCTAGTGCATCCTGATTCAAACATTAACTGTAAAATATTTTGTCTCAAAACTTTCATGTCTGCTGGGATACAAAAAGAAATTACTTTGATAGCTAATCTTCGGTGACTAAAACTGTAATGGAGTGCTCCTATATTTACCTCTCAGTACTTCTCCAGAGGTTTTCCCTCTGGGACCTGTAGTTCTTTGACAATATGTGTCCTGAGTATTGAGATTTTTTTTCCTCCCCAGACAACACTACAAACTGATGAAGTTAAAAATGTGCCTTGTGGAACAAGGTAAGCTTTCCCCTCACTAACCAACCTCCCTTTAGTTCAGATGGAGTTTCTGTTCATAAGCTATAATCAGTTAAACATCTTTGAAACGGCATGACAGTAACTCCAGGAGTTTTCTCTTCTGGGCATTATATGAGGAAAGTCCTGTCTCCAACAGGAGCTTTTTATCTTAAGAGTCATTAGGGTGTAATTGAAAAGAACCAGCAGACCTAGCTTCATACGTATATCAGCACTGCCACATCTGCTTTATTGAGTTTTGTTTTTTTAACTAGACTTTATTTTTTAGTGCACTTTTAGGTTTATAGCTAAATTGAGCGGAAAGAACAGAGTTTACGTATACTCCTTGTTGCCACACATGCCTTTATTGACTTTGCTAAACTCAGTTCCCTCATTTGTAAAAATCAGGTAATAAGACCTATCTTGCAGTTATACCAAGGGACAGAATTAGTGTATATGAAGTGCCTAACCCAGCACTTGATCCAGAGTAAGTACTCAATAACAGATAGTTTAAAATGAAATCATCTCACCTGTCATCTGTAGTATTAAAAGCCATCTAGAGTTTCTGATTCAGTAGGTCTGGAATGAGGCCTGAGAATTTGCATTTCTAGCAGAAGTTCTCAGGTGATGTAATGCTATTTCTGGTTTTAGGACTTTACTTTGAAAATCGCTACACTAAAGAGTTTTAAGGAAAGAAAGGCAAGCAAGGCATATATTATTTCTAGAATATAATTAGTACATTGAATTGTATCAAAAGAATAATGTAAAATTGAAGGTATTTTTTAAATGCTTTATTTTAAATAACTAAAATATTTATTACAAGCCTATATAAAAGAGGCTTTGACATCAGTGGAAGGACACATGCTTTTTAAAAGGGAGCAAATTTCCTGTGTTTTAAGTTATTTGATAAGTTCTCTCTAGGTCTGTCTGTCAATTTTTTTTTTTTTTATGGATTCCCTTTAGAGATGACTCAAAATTGGCAGCTAGTGAGATTTTTGGTAAATTTCATGTTAATCTTTTTGCTTTCCTATTTTTTTTTTTCAGTTTTTTTTTTTTTTTTTTTTTTTTTAGTGAGCATGTATTACTCTTTTTTTGTGGGGTGGGGGATGTCATTGTAAGTTGGTAGGAAGGCTTAGTTGTTTAGTTTCAAAATCTCTAATTTCATGTACCTCAAGTTGAAGTTCACATGTCCCTCATGGTAGCCCAGGAAGTATAGGAACCACTAATTAACAAGACCTATCTTTCTAGTGTGTCAGTTTTACTTGAGGAGCAAATTATTTTTATACAAGAATAAATATGGATAAAACATAAAAACTCTTAGATTAATTATTAAGATAAAGCAGGAAACCCAAAGGATTTTAGTGTGGCTGGCCTTCATACCTCCTGAGGAACCATTTTACTTGGTTTCTTGATGGAAGACTTTGAGAAGAGCACTGCGTTATCTGTTGGCCAGTTAATAAGGGCAAAGTACTAAGTAGCTTTAGGTTATAGGTTTGGTCTTCATATGAGCTGAATTGATCACAACAGTTACAGAGGTGAACCTTTGTTATGAGAGGAACTAGGTGAGTGTGTAGGGTTATTTGAGTAGTGATTAGTGGAGTCATTTTAATCAGTAATATATGTCTTTAGATTTTCCTTCTAAATTTCTATCTTGTGGGATATGTTTGATGATCTGGGATTATAATAGAATTTGTATTTGGCTCATGCTTTTTCCTTTTTTTTTTTTCTTTAGCGGTGGGGTCATGATCTATATTGATCGAATAGAAGTGGTTAATATGTTGGCCCCTTATGCAGGTATGGTACTGATCTATTCTGTTGTTTTAAAGTTATAATCAGAGTATAACTGAGAGATTCCCTGAAGAATAGAAAGGTACTTTTAAAGTTTTATGACCTCATTTATTTATATATGTATAGAAAAATAATCACTGGAATATTTTCCATTTCGAGAGAATGTTGGCAGAAATAGGTTACAAGTTCTAGACAGAGTTGACTTTTCTGCAACTGTATGGGTTACTCTTTGTTTTTAAAGAGCAAGACAGTCATTGATTATTTCTAGAATTTCTAGAAAGTAGCATTTTATCCAGTCAGGATGAGAGATCATTTTCATGCATGCTAAAAACCTATAATTGATTAAGTCCTAGGCCACATTGATTTGTGACCGTAGAAAAATCTTTTCTAGTTGTGAGTTATGCTATTACTTGCAAAGCAATCTGAAAGTCCTTATTGTGGGGAAAACATTTTCTTGGTAAAAGATGAAAACCTAGAGATGGAGTGGGTACTGTTAAAAAAACTTAAGAAAATCTGTCTTTGTTTGGTTTGAACCCTCCCCCCAATTATTTTTGTAGCAGAATACACATAAAATAAATCATCTTAACCATTTTTTAAGTGTACAGTTCAGTGGTATTAAATACATTCAGATTGTTGAACAACCGTCACCAACTCTATCTTGATAACTCTTCATTTTGCAAAATGAAACTCTATAAACATTGAACAATAATTCCCATTTCCCCTTCTCTTCAGCCCCTGGTAATTACCAATGTCCTTTTTAAGGTTGAATAATATTCCATTATATGTATATACCACATTTTGTATATCCATTCATCCATCAATGGACATTTGGGTTGCCTTTACGTTTTAGCTGTTGTGAATAATCTATGAACATAGATGTACGTCGGTCTCTTTTAGTGGAAAGATCTGCCATTCTACCTTTATTCTTATTATTAAAATTGGCATGCCCAGTATGTACAGGAGACTGTATTTGTCGAAAACAATTTTAAAAGGTGAAGTTAGAACCTTTTCCCTAAGGAGTTTTTATTTTACTTAAGAAGACATAATACCTAATATATATTGGAATGTAAGGTCATGCTAAATTTCATGTCACTGGATCAGGCACAAATAGCAAAAGGATTTCATACCAGAGAACAGGCTGTATTACTGCCAACTGGATTTGGATTCTGTTTTTCAGTGATTAAGTATTTTCATTGTCCTTTTTCATCTACTTTCCCTAGCAACAGATCAGTGGGATGAATTGTGATTGGAAAAATAGAAGAAAGGGAGATTGCTTTTCTCTAGCCAAAGATAAAGAGGAAACTATTGGTTCACCAGTTCATTTAGAAATGACCAAGCAAATGAATTAGTCAACAAATATTTATTGGTGGCCTGTCTATCAAGGAAAGGCTAGTGGAGCAAGTCCTTGGGTCTGAACAGAGAAAGCAGCATGTGTTGTTGTTTTTTTGATTTTTTACTTTTCAATTACAGTTAATGAACAATATTAGTTTCAGGTTTACAACCCAGTGATTAGACATTTATATACATTACAAAGTGATCACCCCGATAAATCTAGTTCCCATCTGACATCATACATAGTTAATAAAATATTATTGACTATATTCCCTATGCTATACTTTTCATCCCGATGATTATTCTGTAATTGCCAATTTGTACTTCCTAATTCCTTCACCTTTTTCACCCATCCTCCAACCCCCATGTTTGAATAGTAAAGCACAGGTTCAGGTATGGTCTAACAGCCGTGGGCCGGATCCGGCCCATTTGAAATGAATAAAACTAAAAAAAAAGGTATGGTCTAGTAGGTGCCCTTAAGCACATTTCTGAAATGCTCTGTTTCTCAATTTCCTCAATTAGATTTTTTGTGATAATTAAATGCTAATATATGTAAATTGTCTGGCATAAAGCCTGGCCCAATAAATGTTTGCTTCTTTCCCTTCTAGCCTGGTATCTTTTTAACAGCCTTTAAAAACTGCCTTTTTGAAAATGGTCTTCTGCAGCTGCTTCCTTCTTTTATTCCCACTGTTCCTTTACTTAAGGCCCTCTTTACCTCTTAGCTAAACTTTTGCTTTGTAGTAATTGCTTTACACTTTCCTGCCTCTGATCTTTGTGCTTCCCAGTTCATCTTCATACTGCTGCCAAAGTACAAATCTGATTATGTCATGCCTTCGCTTGAAAACTGTCAGTTCCTTATACCTCTAAGATATGTATACTCTTCTTAGTATGGAATTCGAAGTTTGCCTACTAGAATTATAATATCAGTGTAACTTTTACCTTGGCTGAATTAGGAGATACATGAGTAAACATGGATTGTACCTCTCCTTCAGTGTTTGATATTGTGAGGAACTACACTGCAGACTATGACAAGACCTTAATCTTCAATAAAATCCACCATGAACTGAACCAGTTTTGCAGCGCCCACACACTTCAAGAAGTTTACATTGAATTGTTTGGTAAGTATCTTATTTGTTTTGAATATGTAAGTAACCAATTGGAAATCTTGTTCAACTCGTTTATGGATGCTATAACAACATTAGTAAACATGCTATTTGAGCATGCCTTCTGAATTTAAAATAGAGCAATTGTGTTTAAAATATTCTTTATCTTAACACATTTCGTACCACTTAGGAGTTTTCTCATGTTTCACACGCCATCTGTTAAGGACCGCTCATGAGTGTTCTCATTTTTCACGCCCATGGAAAAAGGAGCGAATCTAGATACTTACGTAAATTTTGTTTGGTCCCTCTTCATAGAGGAAAATGTTTTACGCAGTACCATACGTTAAAAAAGTCCTAGGAACTTTAATTGTTTAATTGTTTTTGTAAATAAAAATGTTATAATTATTGAAAAACAACACCTAAAGTGCATTATGATGATTTAAATAACGTGCAGTTTGCCCAAAAATGTGCGGTCCCTGGCGTATGTCTTAGAGATTTCTATGCGGTACGCAATGTGTTAAGCTTAAATTTCTTATGATTAGGTTAATTAGTTGCTCAGACAAGCTGTTTTAAGAATGACAAAATTAGTGCACTGAGGAGATGGACCCTTAGCCCAGCCTGTGCCCTCTCACAGTCCAGGACCCCTCTGGGGGAGTGGCCCTAAGCCGGCAGGCGGACATCCCTTTTGCAGTCCAGGATCCCTCACTCCTTACTTCCGGGCTCGCTGCTCCTTAGCGCTGCTGTGGAGGCCAGAGAGGCTCCCGCCATCACTGCTGTGCTCGCCAGCTGTGAGCCCAGCTTCGGGCTGAGCACCGCTCCCCGTGTGGGAGTGCACTGACCACCTGAGGGCAGCTCCTGCATTGAGCGTCTGCCCCCTGGTGGTCAGTGCACGTCATAGCGACCAGTTGTTCTGCTGTTCGGTCAATTGCATATTAGGGTTTTATTATATAGGATATCCATTTTCTGAAATGCATAATACATAACTATATCCTGTTTTTACTATGATAACTTACTAAAAAATAGCTTTGTTGCTATTTTAATAGATAATATAGGGAAATTTAGAAATCTGTGTCCCGGAGTTTCCCAAGACCCACCTCCAGGTTTGATGATTTGCTAGGAGGTCTGACAGGACTCATTATATCAGTGGTTCTCAACCTTCTGGCCCTTTAAATACAGTTCCTCATGTTGTGACCCAACCATAAAATTATTTTCGTTGCTACTTCATAACTGTAATGTTGCTACTGTTATGAATCGTAATGTAAATATCTGATATGCAGGATGGTCTTAGGCGACCCCTGTGAAAGGGTCGCGACCCACAGGTTAAGAACCGCTGCATTATATAGTTGTACTCTCAGCTAAGATGCATTAACAGCAAAACAATAAAGCACATGGGTGAAGTCTGAAGGAAACCAGGCATGAGCTTTCAAGAGTGTTCTCCCAGTGGAGTCAAGCAGCATACACTTAATTACTCCAGCACTGAATTGCGACATGTGTGAAAATGTTGTCTACTTAGGGAAGCTCATTAGAGACTCACTGCCCAGGATTTTTACTGGGGGCTGGTCATATAGGCACCCTCTGCATGGTATATATCAAAATTCTAGACTCCCAGAAGGAAAGCAGGTATTTGGCATAAACCACATTATTTGTATAAACAATTCAGGTACAGTGAGTTATTCTTATCAATTATGGGGTTGATGGAAATCCTCTCTAAGTCCCAGTTCCCAGGTGACAAGCCAAGGCTAACTTGCAAACAGGTTTTTCTAAGGATGGCAGCTTCAGGCCTCCTACATTTACTCTTTTTCTGCATAAATTACCTTCTTTGTTCATTCTCGCCTGACAATATTTTTTTCCCATTGATTTTGAGAGAGAGAGTGGAAGATGAAGAGAAAGAAAGAGAGAGAGAAACATCAATGTGAGCGAGACATAGCAATTGATGGTCTTTCACATGCCCTCCCGCACCTGCAATCCGGATACGTGCCCTTGACTGGGAATCAAACCCAAGACCCTTTGGTGTGCGGGCCAGCGCTCTAACTATTTAGCAACACTGGCCAGGGCTGCACAAATAACTTTTCATTTATAATAGTGAAGGCTCTGACCAGTGATTGGGTTGTTGCTATTGGCTCCTTACTTCTTCCTGGAATTCTTAGTGAATTTCTTAGAGGCAGGCATAGGGATGGTTAATCAGTTTGGAAATCTACCAGTTGATTCATCAATGATTGACAACTGTTGGGATGGTGTCTGAGAAAACTGTTCTGTCCTGATTTGTCACGTCACCCATCTTTATAATAATGGTGAATGTACTGTTGAGGTGGATCCAAAATTCATGAGTTATAAGGCCAAATGAGTGACATGTTTGTTGTCCATTTTTGTGGGCTTCAAAGACCTTCCTGTGAGCCATTCCACCCATCCTGTTCTCTCTATTTTTAAATCCAAAGTAATAGGCAGAGGTCCATGGAAATGAAATTTAGTTATTTGGATGTTTGGAGTAAAGAATGAAGAAAAAAAATTTTTTTAATGAGAATCAGGACATGTGTTAATTAAAAACAATGAATTGATATTAGCGACCTAGATTCTCTATTTATTGGATCAACTTAATTTCTTTGATAATTCCGAGGAAAACTATATATATATATAATATACATATATTTGTTTATATATATGTATATATGTGAAGCACTTTAAGCTCTATGAAAGAATAGTACCATGGGAACTTTAGGTCTAATAATAATTGGTTTTGTTTCAATATTAAGACAATGTAAAAAAAAATTTTTGAATGTCATGAGAGTTGTTTTTGGCTTCAAAAACAGATCAAATAGATGAAAACCTGAAGCAAGCTCTGCAGAAAGATTTAAATGTCATGGCACCAGGCCTCACCATACAGGTAAGCCTTTTTCCTAGAGAAATTCTCTGGGAATTTTGAGAGCTTTGAATTTAAAGGTCCTTTTATCATACTGTTTATTCTGCAATTATTTAGTTGAAGTGCTATAGTGAGTTATAGAATACCTTTCTCAGTTTGACTTTAGATCTCTGCCAAAATAAAATACTCTTAGAGCTAATCACGAATTCCTAGAGGGAACAGATAAGCTGAGGCTCTTACAAGGAAATAAAATACACATACTGCTAGTGTGAGGCATTACTAAGTTGCAGTAATGGTTATAAATCAGTGTAAGAGTATCCCTTATCAAAGGAATTTCAAGTATAAGGTTTGGACAATAATTCTACACAAAGTAGATGTCCTGAAGCATTAATTGACAGGCAAATTGATTAGGTTATTGCTATAAGAGTTTAAGAGAACATTTCAGGAGAGTCTGCCTAGAAATGACTGTGATTGAGTTGGGATTTTAGTTATGTCTGGAATTAATAGGACTTATAGGGGGGAAAGGAGTAAAGAAGGTATTTCAAGTGGGTGGAATGCCCTGAGTAAAGAAAGGCAAGGTAGCAGCTGAAATAATGGTGGTGGTAGCAGCAGTGGTGGTGGCAGTGGCAGTGGTGGCATCAGCAGCAGCAGCAGCAGCACTGGGAGATAGAATGGTGAGAGGCTATATGCCTGCTTTTTTTAGTCAGTAATTTTTTAGATTTAATTGAAATCCATTAGTGGATTCTAAAATCAGTTTTAGTGGGTCATGACCAGCATTTTAAGTAAAATGGAATTAAATAGGAAAATAAATCAGTAAATGCCATGTAGTAAGTTTAAGTCATTCTGTAAAATTTTTGTGTTACGTAAGTATGTGGGTAGGTTTTTGTATTGGGTCTCATTGTAAAATGTGTTTTTTGCTGTGGTCATATCATGGTCAATAACATTTGAAAGCCTTGGTTCTGGATCTGGATTACCCGAGAAGTGGTAATATGGCTTCTCCAATGTCCTTTCTCAGAGTTACTAGGAGATCAATTGATCGTGTACTGAACGTTACTGCAGCTAAAGATGAAGCTTTGTTTGGTGTCACATGTCTCAAGTGTCTGTCTCATTGCTACTGAGAATGTGTATTCACTGTTGCGTGATCGTGTGTTATCACATAAACAAGACTGGAAAGATGGCTAGCGTTTTTCCTATCCTCATTCATATTGCGCCATTATCTCTGATGGGTGCCTGAGGGGGAGCCACCAAAGTTAAGGGGTCATTTGAAATGTCCAGAGTTAACTGCAAAATTCTCTTGGTTGTACATTCAGTTGTGGCTGGAGTAGCTTTTCAGGTTTAAAGATAATAAATGTAAATATCACAGAGTCTTAGATTCTGCCCAGTTTGTTACTTGGAGATGGAGCTCATTCTTTTTAACAGCTGCCTAGAATTCCTTGTCATTATTATATAACCACTAGAGGCCTGGTGCACGACATTTGTGCACTGGAGGAAGGTGTCCCTCAGCCGAGCAGGGGTCCTTAGTGCTGCTGTGGAGGCGGAAGAGGCTCCTGCCACCGCTGCTGTGCTCGCCAGCCATGAGCCCAGCTTCTGGCTGAGTGGTGCTCCTCCTGTGGGAGCGCACTGACCAACCGGGGGCAGCTCCTGCATTGAGCGTCTGCTCCCTGGTGGTCAGTGTGTGTCATAGCGACCAGTCATTCCACCATCCTGTCGATTTGCATATTAGGGTTTTATTATATAGGACAATCATGGCGAACCTTTTGAGCTCGGCGTGTCAGCATTTTGAAAAACCCTAACTTAACTCTGGTGCCGTATGACATCTAGAAATTTTTTGATATTTGCAATCATAGTAAAACAAACATTTATATTTTTGATATTTATTTTATATATTTAAATGCCATTTAACAAAGAAAAATCAACCAAAAAAATGAGTGTGTCATAGGTTCACCATCACTGATACAGGATTTTCCTGTTCTCCCCCCCCCGCCCCTTTTTTGCTGTTAGTAAACAATAATGTAGGGAACATTCTTGACACATCTCCTTATATGTAAAAATTATCTTTCAATTGGCTGTACAATTCTACATTCTTACCAGTAGTATGTGTGAAATATAGGGTTTCCCTGTTCTCCCCCCCTTTTTTGCTGTTAGTAAACAATAATGTAGGGAACATCCTTGACACATCTTATATGTAAAAATTATCTTTCAATTGACTGTACAATTCTACATTCTTACCAGTAGTATGTGTGAATGCTTATTTGTCTTCAACTCATTAGATTTGAAGCAATCAGATGTTAATTTTTGCTAAATGGCTGATAGATTTGAAGTTATCTCTCTCTTTGATTTGCATTTCCTTAGTTATTAAATGAGGGTGAGCATCTTTCTAGTTTTTATTTTTGTAGCCATTCCTATTCTCCTCCCTGAATTGCCCACTTATCTGTTAGATTTTTTCTTACTGATTTGTTAGTAATACTTTGTATATTCTGGATATTTTGTACACATGTTATGCAGTATGTTGTAAAATATTAGATATTAGGAAAAAGATGAATAATAACGTGAAATTAACCACTAATCTTACTATGCAGAGATAAGAGTTTGTTGTATCTTTCCAGATTCTTCTTAATAAGTATATTGTTTATAAGTATAAATAATATTAAACTAAAGTAGAATTATGCCATAGCTGTTTTTTTCACTAGCAGTATATATAAGCATCTTTTCAAGTCAAAAATAAAGATTTGCTGCATTATCTCTTTTAATGGTTTTATTTAATTAATCTCTATGGCTTCCAATTTTTACTACTATATGCATCTTTAATGACCAAGCTTATAAATACATCTTTTAAAATCCTTTCCTTAGGATAAGTTCTTAAATGTAGGATTGACAGGTCAAAGTGTATGCCCTGTTTGGCACTTTTTGATACATAATGCCAAATTGCTTTTCAGTAAAACCAGCAGCTTATACTCTCTCATCAGCAGTGTTAGCTGAAATTTCTGCCAGAGGAGTTTCATTATTGATATTTTTATGGCATATCAGGTACCTCAATTGGTGTATAAGTTTTAAAATTGGGAGCATAGTTCCCAGTCATTGTGTCTCAGTGGTTGAGCATCGACCCATAGGCTTGATCCCCAGTAGAGGGCATGCAGGAGGCAGCTGATCAGTGATTCTCTCTCATCATTGATGTTTCTCTCTCTCTCCCTCTCTGTTCCTGTCTCTGAAATCAAGAAAAATATATTATAAATAAATAAATAAATAAATAAATAAAATTGGGAGCATAGTTTATGGCTTTTATGTAAACACATCATTTTTGTTTCTTTTAGAATTTCTGACCTAGGTTAGAAACTCATATGCCAAATTAAATTAATACTCATGAATTTAATGAGTCTTAATGCTGTTAAATATATAGTCCTTTTTCTAAGCATTGATGTATGCAAATGATTCTTGGTGAATTCACTGTCTTTACTAATTTTTTGGTTAATTTCCTTAGGGTGAGGTGTGTGTGTGTTAAAAACATTTAACATGAGATCTACCCTCTTAACAAATTTTTAATACATTATTATTGACTATAAGTAAAATGTTGTACAGCAGATCTCAAGAACTATTTATTGCCGTAACCGGTTTGGCTCAGTGGATAGAGTGTGAGCCTGCGGACTGAAAGGTCCTGGGTTCGATTCCGGTCAAGGACATGTACCTTGGTTGTGGGCACATCTCCAGTAGGAAGTGTGCAGGAGGCAGCTGATCGATGTTTCTCTCTCATTGATGTTTCTAACTCTCTCTCTCTCTCTCCCTTCCTCTTAAAAAATCAATAAAATGTATTTTTTTAAAAAAGAACTATTTATCTTGCTTGACTGAAACTTTATAAATTTCCTTAGATCTTTTTAGTTACATAATTATGCCAAAAAAAATCTTGATTTTTGCCTTCCACAATCTAGTATTTCCCAGTCCCCAAATCATCCTATTTTAATTCTTTACTTAACACTTCTAATTACCTGAAATTCTCTTGTTCATTTATTTGCTTTTTGTTGTTGTCTAATGTGTTTTCTCCTCAAATTTTAAATTTTATGAGAGCAGTCTTGCCTTGTTTATTGATGTATCCAAGGTGCCTAGATCAGCAGCACTTGGCACAGACTAGGTACCCAATTATTATTTGTTGTTAAATGAATATTCTCTGTAACAATTGCTATTTTAATTTTTCCCTTCTCATTTTTCTTGAACAACTACTATGGCAAATTAGAGTGGTAAAAAATAACATCCTTGATATTTATTTAGTGGTGTGACTATATTATATGCTGACTTTTGGTTTAAAATACATGTTTATAACCCAGGGGTCAGTTTCAACAGATAAATTTATTTCATCAGTTTGTGGGGTTGTTTTTGTCCTTACTCCATGTGTATGTTAATTTTAGTCAGTGTCTTTGGATATGTTTTTATTTTTAATTATTTTAAAATATGTATACACACACACACTTTATTTATTTCAGAGAGGGAGAGGGAAAGAGAGATGGAAACATCAATGATGAGAGAGAATCACTGATCTGCTATCTCCTGCACACCCCCTACTGGGGATCGAGCCTTTGACCAGAATTGAACCTGGGACCCTTCAGTCCACAGGCCGACGCTCTATCCACTGAGCCAAACAAGCTAGGGATTTTTTTTTAATTTCTTAAATCTCATAATGCAACTTATTCATGGTATCTGTTACAAGTCTTTATAATTTCACATATTTGAAAATGACAAGGTTTCCCAAGATTGGCAAGCATGTAGTATGTTCTTCAGCCTCATATAGCAAGATAGACATCTATAGAAAACAGTTCTATTTTATGCTTCTTTTTGTAAGACTAAAAAGATAAATGGCTAGTCTCTTACTCAAATGCAATGACAGTGCTTTTCTTTGAATCATATTAAAATGTATTGGAAGTCATCAGTATTTCTGATAGTCACATGGTGAAATCTGGCATCTCTCACCAATTCTGGTTCTAAATTTTTGTCTTCTGGATATCTCCATGAGTTGTTCCGTATGGTCTTACAGACCTCACCTTCAACTTGTAATGAGTGTTTTCACCACAGTACCCAGTTTCTTAAGCCATTTCACTCTAATTTTTGTAATAAGTTATGATAGTTTTCAAAATTATGTGCAGATTTGACTGTTCACTTTCACGTAAGGAAGGCTATGTTGCTTAAACATTGTAAAAAAGTCTTTTTTCAAATGCCTTAAAAGAAGGGCATATGTTTAAAGTCTTTGTTGCTTAAAAGTTTAGCCAGTTTAATAAGTAAATGAATGAATGAGTGAATAAGGAAGGAAGGGAAGGGAAGGGGGAGAGGGAAAAAGAAGGGAAGGGAAGGGGAACGGAAGGGGAGGGAAGGGGAAAAGAAGGGGAGGGGAGGAGTGGGGGGAAGAACCCCTAGCCAATGTGGCTCAGTTGGTTGGGCATTGTCCCATGCATTGAAAGGTTGCAAGTTTGATTCCTGCACATGCCTTGGTTTCCAGTAGGGGACGAGCAGGAGGGAGCCGATTGATGTTTGGCTCTCACATTGATGTTTCTCTCCCTCTCTCTCTAAAAATCAGTTTTAAAAAAAGTAAAAGTTTGAGTTTTCAGAGGAAAATTAACTTTCAGATCAGCAAAGTGTTTTGTGTATGCTTGCAGTGTAGGAGGAAGTGAGGGATGTTTAACTAGTAAAACCAACATGTTGTGAGAGATCAAGTCCTATATGTAGAAAAGTCAGCCTTCAAAAACTACGCTTCCCAAGTATGTCAAAGTACACTGGTTAGGAAAACAAAGTTTCTAGCAAAAAGTGTCTACAAAGGCAAGTAGACTTTGTTCTAAGTGAGATTCTAGAAAGAATATAAGCTATTAATTGGTATTTGTTTTCCTTCTGTCTTTGGCTGTTTGTTTATAGCCAGTACTGAGTGATTGCTGGTTTAGAAAGTGGTAAATTCATTTACTACTCACTGTGTTAAGTTGCATGTACCCACCTGGGTTTTTTGTTTTCATTTTTGTTTTTAGTTGTTTTCTACTTAACAATTTAAATCTGGGAATTTTACCTATCTTTTATTTCTTTGGTTTGCAAATTGGAAAAGGAATCAAAATATCCAACTAAAGAGCTTTGTGAAAAGTCTTTTAAGAGAGAACTTTTTCCCTACAGAAGTTTATTTCCTCAACTGGTAGAATGGTTTTCCTGTAGTCAGGCTTCTTTTTAAAAAAAACAAAACAAAAAACAAGAAGCAGCTTATCCTTGATTATTGGTGTGATGCTGAAAAGTAGATTTTTCTCGTGGGATCCCCACGGGTGTTAGTAGGCAGCTAGCCATGTTGTAGTTGTTTTGTTAGTCTCACTTGAGGAGCTATTCTGTAGAAGATTTAGTTTGAAGATTCATTTTTCAAATATACTTTGGCCTTTTCACTTTTATTTTTTAGGCTGTGCGTGTTACAAAACCCAAAATCCCAGAAGCCATAAGAAGAAATTTTGAGTTAATGTGAGTAATGTGCATGGGATCCCAATATTTTATTTAGGGCTGTCTACATATTAATATACCAGTCTGAAGGAAATGTCTGTGTGAGATATTACACTCTGGGGTGTGTTATGTGTTTATATTCCATACTTTAATTCTAGTAATACAGTCAAACCTCGGTTCTCGAACGTCTCCAATCTTGAACAATTTTGGTTCACAGAAAATGTCTCAGTTGTCAAACAAAACTTGGGTTCTCAACCCAACAACCCTTTCATGATCAGTTACTCATCTCTTAGGCAACAAAGGAGAGAATGTGCAATTTTGGGTCATTTTACCGCTAAACCTCCTGTTAACATCTCAGGAAATTATGCTGTGAATATTTTCATGTTTTTTGCTTTTGTGGCTGCTTATTATTATTAAACACGTACAATAAGTCACCATGGGTCCTAAGAAATTAAGTGATAGCAGCAAAGTGAAAAGGAAAGTTGTGAGATCACGACAGAGTTTTAAAAAGACATAATTGCAAAGCATGATAGAAGTGTTTGCATGTCTGATCTGTATATTTCATTTCATTTCTGTTAAATTTTTCATTTACATTTCATGTCCTTTTTGTTTTTATAATATTTACTTGTAGCTTAAACAGTACCTTAGACATGTACTGTATGTATGTAGCAAAGATTAAAACAGAATCATTGAGGGTCTGGAACAGATTAATTCAATTTACATTATTTCTAATGGTAAAAAATATTTTGGTTTTTTAACAAATCTCTTCTTGAACAGCCTTCTGGAACGAATTAAGTTCCAGAACCGAGGTTCCACCGTATTGCCTATTCTAGTGTCCTAATTCTCCCTAGACTCTTACTAGTTTTCTCTCTATGGACATTTCAGGAGCAGCTTCAGTGACTAAGGGTGCAGATGGCTGTAGAACTATGGTTGGAAGCCTAAGGAGCTATAATTGTGTTGTGAATAATACCTTGAATTAAATATTAATAGGGGAGAGAAAGAGTTCTAGCTGTTAAGGTTGAAGAGAATGCCTACATTTTGTTACTGTGTTACAATGATAAGAATAGACTCCTTATTGGTATAAGGTTTGGTTTGTATGTGGTTGTGTCTCTAAATTTAGACCTGGGTCTTTACAGTTTGCCCCTGGGGAAGCTTTTCCTGAGTTGACTCCTGAGTATTATTTTCTTTTTTATGTGTCCAGGGCTGACTGGGTATGAGAAGTTACTTGCTTGACATGAAATTAGTTTCTAAGTGTTTTTAGAAGATTCTTTTTAGAGGAATACCTACCATAGTCAAAATGGCAATATTATTCTCATACGACAGTACCGAGAAGAAGAAATAAGTCTAGAAAATTTGGCTGACATGTTAAGAGGAAAAATATGAAATGCTGGAAAAATAACTTTGTAAAAGTTGGGAATACAACAGATGTATAAATACAAGGGGTCCAACATGTAATAATACTAATACTTTATGGAGTGATATACTTCTAAGTCCTATTGTTCCTCAGTCTATCTTTTATTATGCAGAGTTTTATTTTCCCTTTTTCATTGTAGAAAAGGAACTCTTTTTAAAACTGTAAAGCATTGCCCGGCCGGTATTGCTTAGTGGTTGAGCATCGACCTATGAACCAGGAGGTCATGGTTCAATTCCTGGTCAGGGGACATGCCCAGGTTGCTGGCTCAGAAGGCAGCTGATCAATGATTCTCTCTCATCATTGATGTTTCTCTTTTTCTCCCTCTCCCTTAATCTCTGAAATCAATAAAAATATATTTTAGAAAAACACAAAAAACTGTAAAGCACAGAGTGCTGCACTGAATAGATCATGGGTCTGATCCATTCATAGAAAAAAATATTTATTTAAGGCTCAGTATCGTGTTAGGCTTTCAATATGGTGGCTTCTGGTGATGGAAAGATGAATACTATGTGTTCTCTGCTCTCAGATTCCTCATAGTATCCAGTATGTCATTTTATGTCTTCATTAGTGTTGGCAGGAGGAAAGGCGAGAGCTTTGGGTAAATGTTTTGGGGAAATCATTGGAGTTAACTTTTCAGATAATTCTGGATCTTTCCTAATTTTATAGACTATTGGATTTCCAGAATTAAAGCCATCTTGAGATCATCCAAGCTAACCGCTCACCTAATAGTAATTTTTAAAATATCATTCCTGCCATGTGGTCATCCAATTGCCACTTGTGCATACTTTAGTGATAGGCCAACCATTTCTATTATTAGAAAACTCAGATTCTTAGAAAAATTTTTCTTACATTGAGCCCCAGTTCACCACCTAGTAAACTGCCATCTAGTTATACAGCAAATAAGGCCACTGCACAAGGGTGTATGCCTGAAGAGGGACTGAAATCCAGCCCCATTCTACTTGCAAAACCATGCACCTAAGGACTGCATCTACCCAGAATTTGGTGCCTTTTGCTAATTGGCCCAGAGATGCTGTATGGCAGCGGTTCTCAACCTGTGGGTCGCAGCCCCTTGAGGGTCGAACAACCCTTTCACAGGGGTCACTTAAGACCATCGGAAAACACATATATAATTACATATTGTTTTTGTGAGTAATCACTATGCTTTAATTATGTTCAATTTGTAACAATGAAATTGGGGGTCACCACAACATGAGGAACTGTATTAAAG
>NW_005371709.1:709833-710362 GCF_000412655.1 Myotis brandtii
GTCACCACAACATGAGGAACTATATTAAAGGGTCGTGGCATTAGGAAGGTTGTGAACCACTGCTGTATGGGCTAGCCAGAGGCCTAACAACAAAGGAGCATTTATATACTCCAGATACTTCCAAATCACAGGCCTTTCCATCATACAGTTAGAGGAAAAAGTCAAGTTAAAATTCAAAGGTGCTAAATTTGATTCCTATCTCTAGGTAACTTCGGGCAAATCATTTAACATTTCAACCTCAGATTCATTATATATAAAACTAGAGGCCCGGTGCACGAAATTTGTGTGGGGGGAGGGGGGTGTCCCTCAGCCCAGTCTTCACCCTCTCCAATCCGGGACCTCTCGGGTGATGTCCGACTGCCGGTTTAGGCCCCATCCTTGGGGGATCGGGCCTAAACCAGCAGTCGGATATCCCTCTCGCAATCCGGGGCCACTGGCTCCTAACCGCTTGCCTGCCTGATTGCCCCCTAACTGGTCCCCCGTTGGCCTGGTCGCCCCCTAACTGGTCCCCCACCAGCCTGGTTGCCCC
>NW_005371709.1:710546-730303 GCF_000412655.1 Myotis brandtii
TAACTATCCCCCTGCTGGCCTGGTCGCCCCCTAACTGTCCGGAAGGGAGTCAGACATCCGGAAGATGTCTGGTTGACCTGGTCTAATTAGCATATTGCCCTTTTATTAGTATAGATAGGGTAACACCTCTCTTTGCCTATCTTAATGATTCAAAAAGTTCTTGTTGAAGATGGTTCTCTGACCCACTGTAGAGTCAGAATTACTGCCTGTGACTGCATGTCATGTCTAATTTTTATAATATTTTGTCCACAGGGAGGCTGAGAAGACAAAACTTCTTATAGCTATCCAGAAACAAAAGGTGGTGGAGAAAGAAGCTGAGACAGAGCGGAAAAAGGCTATTATAGGTATGTGGATTTCTTTCCGAAATGGCTGTCTCTAAGTACATGTGTTGTGAGTTTGTCCTGTTGTTCTTTGTCAGCTTCATATTAGATATTGATGGGACTCAAATAAGATTGAATCATTCATATTTAGAATTCTGGAAACTTCTTTATACAGTCAGATTTTCTAAAGCCTTTAAAAGCAGATGAGGCCAGTATGTAATGAAGTGCTTTGGCTCTCCACCATGTCATTGGCTGCCACGACTATTGTCTTTTTTAAGGACAGGGAAAGTAGACAGGATCTGGGGGCAGCTCTAGCCTCTGTGGAATAGGGTTTTTGTTTATACAGATTTAGGAGAGAGAAGTTTTTGGCAAAAGCTCAAGATTATAGTATGTATCCTTGCTGCTGACATGCACATAGTTTTATCTGGATAGATGAATAATACCACCTCCGAAAGCAGCAAGATTGCTTACAGCTCACTTTGAATCAGTGACTTCCCTAACACTCCAGGGTACTGTATATTAGACTGCCATTTTAGGCCCCCAGTTGTTTGTTCCTTGGATGCTGAAAGCTTAAGGGGTCTTTCGTTGAATATTTCAAATATGCAGAATATACAGAGAACAATATAATGAAGGCTTAACTTTTTGCCATATTTTCCTCAAATCATATTTGCTTTAAGAAAATTCTATATCTGTTTGAAGCCTCCTTTATGCTCTTCACTGGTCTTATTTTTTGACCCGTCTTCACAGAGTAGCTTCTATTCTAAAGTTGATGTATATCTTTCTGCCCATACTTTCATACTTACACTGAAAGTATGTGATAATTCACAGATTCTTTTAAACTACAAAAATGCTATCAGACTCTACTTTTATTTCATAACTTGTTTTTAGTTGTTGTTGTTAATTCTCACCTTGACTTTAAGAGAGAGAGGAAGGGATGGGAGGGAGAGAGAGAAAGAAACATGGATGTGAGAGACCGGCTGCCTCCCACACACACCCATCTGGGGCGGGGATCGAGCCTGCAACGAAGGTATGCACCCTTGGCCAGAATCGAACCCACGACCCTTCAGTTCTGGGGCTGACACTCTTACTATTGAACAAACTGTCCAGGGTCACAACTTGCTTTTTTAAACCAACATTGTTTGAATTTTATTCATATTGATACATGATCTACTTCGTTTTTAATTACTGTGTATTTTCATGAGTAAACCTTGATTTATTCTGATAGATCATTAATGAATAGTTAGGTAGTTTCTAATTTTTCCTTATTACAAAGAGTGCTGCAGTAATGCCCTTATCCAGGTCTCTGTGAACACATGCAAGCATTTTCTTAGAGTAGTGTTACTCAACATGTGGTGTGGGTCAGTGCCCTGTCACCAGCTTTTTGTTTCTGATCCACAATGAGAGGACTACAGAAATGGAGAATGGGTGTTTAAAAATTCCTACAGCTTTTTTTATGTTTGTTGAATCTAATTGAAAACTTGAGCTTGTGCTTTTGTTTTTAATATTTTTCTTAGTACTTCGTTTTTTTAAATAATTTATAAAATATTGATTCCTAACAGATTGAAATACCCCAAAAGAAGTGTGCTTTCCCACAGATTCTTCTAGAGTACATATCCCGAAGCAGAATTGCTGGGTCACAGAGTATACACATCTTCAAATTTATAATCTATTGCCAAATCGCTTTCCAAAGTGATTTTTCCATTCCACCTTCTGTTCAGCAGTATTTGAGTTCCAGTATATGTGTTGCCATATTGAGTCACATTTCTGCACATCCTCCTCAACCCTTGGAGTTATCAAACTTTAAAAAATTTATGCCAGTTTGATAGTGGCCATTATATCACATAATTTCAGTTGAATTTCCCTCAATACTGTAAAGTTGAATATTGTTATTGATCATTCAGGTTTCCCTTTTTTTGTGGTATGTGAATTGCATGTTAATATCATCAGTCCATTATTTGATTATGTTTTTTGAACTGACTTGTAGAAGTTCTTTATATCTTCTGGATTTTAATCCTTTCCCATGTTTATACACTGCAGATATCTTCTCTCAAT
This sequence comes from Myotis brandtii, assembly GCF_000412655.1. Lineage (NCBI taxonomy): Eukaryota > Metazoa > Chordata > Mammalia > Chiroptera > Vespertilionidae > Myotis > Myotis brandtii. The sequence goes on from NW_005371709.1 coordinate 712,919, forward strand.
TTGTGGCTTGTCTTTGAACTTTATGATGTTTTTGACATACACATATATTTAATTTTCAACAAGTTAGATTCATCAATTTTTTCCTTTCTGGTTTGTGCTTTTCCCATCTTGTTTAGAAATTCTTTCTTAGCCCCCAAATAATGGTTTTATTCTAAAAGTTTTGTAGTTTTGCTTTTTATATTTAGGTCTTGAATCCATTTGGAATTTATTTTAGTGTTTAGTGTGATATAGGAATTCAGTTTTATTTGTTTCAAATGGCAAACCAATTGACTTCAGACTTAAATAGTTCATTATTTACCAATTGACTTCAGACTTAAATAGTTCATTATTTCCTCTACTTGTTTCTAATGCCACATTGGTCATACAACAAGATTCTATATATGGTTTGTTCTGTTGCTTGAGTCTCTATTTTATTTTAATTTCTTGGTCTAGCTTTCTCCAATATTACCCTGTTTTAAATATTGTAAATTTTATGTTAAGTCTTACAATCTGGGAGAGCAAGTTTCTCCTTAACTATTTCTCTTAACTGTTCCTAACTATTCCTAAAATTGGCTTGAAAACAATCCCAGGCCCTTTATTCCTCCATATATCTTTTAGAACCAGTGCCTCAAGTTCTGTAAAATACAGTATTGGGGTTTTGATTGGAATTGTATTACTTGTATATATCACTTTATAGAGAATTATAATATTTATGATATTGAGTCTTATAAATCTGTTGTATTTCTCCATTTATGAGAAATGTCTTTCAAAACTGTCATTTTCTTAAAATTCTTGCATCTTCTTTGTTAGCGATTTATTTCTGTATGTTAACTTTTTTGCTATTATAAATATGTTTCTTTTATGAAGGTACTTTTTATGACTTTTTTGCTTTTGTATAGGTATACTGTTGGTTTTTTCACTTAGCAATCTTGTTCAAAATGATATTTCTAATCTCTTGGATTTCCCATGTGAGCAGTCATACTGTCTTCAAATCAGTTCTGTTTTTTCCTTTGTAGTCCCACACTTTTTAGTTCTATCTTACTGCTTTAGGCTATGCCTTGTTGAAAAGAAAGATGGCAATTGGCATTCTTGTCTTGTTCCTAACTTTACATAGTCCCAATGATGTTGGCTGTACTTAACTTTTATTGGGTTAGTGAAGTTTCCTTCTACCTCTTGCTTGCCAAGAGATTTTATCGTTAATGGCTGTTAAAACTTTTAGAATTTTTTTATGTATCTGTTGAAATGACCATATACTTTTTCTTTTTAAAGCTGTTAACATAGTGAATTATAGTAATAGATTTTCTATTACTGGATAATTTTGTCTTCCTGGGATAAATCCACTTGGTCATAATGGAAGAGGTTCACCCCAATACATTTCCCTATATGGTTTGCTGGTTATTTCTGTAAAATGTTTTTATTTCAATAATTGAGATCAGCTTATAATTTTTTCCTTCTATTCTTAATGTCAGGTTTTGTATCATGGTTATATTAGCCTCAAAATGAAATGCAGAACACTTCTTTTCTAGAAAATTTTGTATAAACTACATATTATCTCTTCTTTGTAGATTTGACGGAACTCACTTGTAAAAGCCATCTTGGTCCAGTGGGGTTTGCGTTTGTTTTTTGGTTGTTTGTTTGTTTGTTTTTTGTATGCTTGGTTTTTTGTGGTAATAGTTAACTTACTGTTATAATTTCTTTAATGCATATAGGTCTACTCAGATATTTGTTTCTTTTTGAGTTCTGGTAGTTATATTTTTCTAGAAAATTATCTATTTCATCTGTTATTTCAAATTTGGGGACATAAATTTGTAGAATTCTTTTTTGATTTTTAAAACCCTCTACCAAATCGGTATGCTGCTCCCTTTTTATTTTTAATATTATTTACTGTGCCTTTTTTTTTTCTGAATCAATTTTGCCAGAGGCCTGTCTTATTTTACTCATCTTTTTAGAGAACTGGATTTAATTTGGTTGATTCTATTGTCACTTTTTAAAAAATAATATCACTTACACTTAGTTTTATTATTTCTTCTACCTTTTTGAGCTTACTTATTGGTTCTTTTCTAACTTACTGGGTTAATTCTTTAGTTTTCAGTCTTTTCTAATGAAAATATGAAAGATTATATGTTTTCTTCTAAGTTCTGCTTTAGGTGTATCTCAAATGTAGTTTATTATTGGTTTTCAGTTTTAATTTAGAAAAAAATTTTCATTATGATTTCTTTGCCTGATGAATTATTAAAAGGGTTTTTAGGGGGCTACCTTTTCAGTGTTGATTTTCAATAGTCAGAAAATATTATCTGTTATATGAATTCTTAAGTATTTGTTGAAATTTGCTTCATGGCCCATCAATACATGGTCCTTTTTTGGTAAATGTTCTGCCCGCTTACAAAGATTGAATGTACATTCTCTATATGCTGGATGCAGGTTTCTCTGTATAACCATTAGGTGAGGCTGGTGTTGTTCACATCTGTATTCTTCCAATTTTTCCCTTCTTGAGCTATCCATTTCTGAGGAAGGTGTGTTAAATCCCACTATGACTATGGATTTGTTAACTTAAAATTTCTTTCTTTATGTGTTTTGGGGCTATATCATTAAGAGCATTCAGGTTTAGATCGTTACATCTCCCAGGATAATTGCACCCATTATGTAGTAACCCTCTTTATCCCAAACATGTTTTTGGCTTAAGGTCTATTTTTTCTGATGATAATATAGCTATACCAATTTCTCTTGATTAGTTATTTTCTTGTTGTATCTTTTCGCATCCTTTTACTTTCAACTTTTCTATGTCATTATGTTTTAGGTGTGTCTCTTGTAAACAGCATATAGCTGGATTTTGTTATCTTATCCAATGTGAGAATCTGTCTTTTAACTGGTGAGTTTAGTCTTTTTATATTTATTGTGGTTACTGCTATGTTTGGGTTTGTTTATATTATTTAATTTTGTGCTATTTATCATGCATCTTTTTCTCTGCTAATATTCCCCCTCTTTTCTGATGGATATTGAATTGATTGGATTTTCTTTATTCTTTTACTTGATTGGAAGTTTTACATTTAATTTTTAGAATTATAACTAGTCATGACCTGTAAAATGTTTAACAAGCATATCTGACTTGACAAAGTCTAAAGTTATTCTGTTCTCTTCTTGAATAATACCTTAGAATACTTTAATTCTTATCACTGTCCTCCAATTTTTCATATTACTGTTGTCTAGTAGTTTAGTTTCATGTTGTTTTTATTCCCCCCCCATTAATTATCATCATCATTGATTCTTACAGTAAATATTTCAATTTACATGTATTATGTAATTTTTTCTTCTCCATTGTTTCTGGCAATTCATTTTTTTCCCCTGCTAGTTTTTTTCAGTAAAAGCTTAGAGTGGAAACTTACTCAGTCTTCCTTGGTCTGAAATGCTTTTGTTTCATTCTTGAATGATAATTTAGCCTATAATCCTAAATTCAATTATTATTCTTTGTTACTTTGGTGGTATTATTTTATTTTTGTTTAGCCTCTTCTCTTTATACTTTTAAGATTTTTCTCTTTGTCTTTGGGTATTCTCCAGTTTCACTATGATGTGTCCAGGTGAGAAAAGCTTACTTCTCATTGGGCTGGTAGAAAGAGTTTTTATTAATTAATTTCTTTATTTATTATAGTTTTATTGATTTCAGAGAGGAAGGGAGAGAAACAAACATCAATGATGAGAGAGAATCAACAATAGGCTGCCTCCTGCACGCCCCCTACTGGGGATCAAGCATGCAACCCGGGCATGTGCCCTGAGTGTGAATTGAACCATGACTTCCTGATTCATATGTTGATGATCAATCACTGAGCCTTACTGGTCGGGCAAGATAGAGTTTTTTAGTCTCACTGGAGTTGCAGTTCTGTAGCTGTCTCTTGTTGTATACAGGAGTCTCAGTTCCAGCATCTCAAGTCCTCATCTTCTGACCCCCCTGCTTGGGCAATAACCCAAGTTCTTCTCCCTTACTTGTCTGATAACCACCCCTGGGCTGCCACTATGCAGACTCTCAGCTCTCCCTTTGCTTATGTCTCTTGAGTAGCTCCCATTTTTTTCTTAGAATCTCAGCCCTGGGTTAAAAAACAAATTCTCGCTTAGAATCTCAGTCATGCGTTAAAAAACAAATTTGTTAAATTTTATCTAGCACTTTAAAGCAGTTATTTTCAACCAGTGTGCCGAGGCAGGAACACTTGCATGCTGTAAGAATTTTTAATACCTGACTATTTAGTCAGGGCACTGACCTCTATCAGGGGTCCTCAAACTACAGCCCGCGGGCCACATGCAAATACAAATATTGTATTTGTTCCCGTTTTGTTTTTTTACTTCAAAATAAGATATATGCAGTGTGCATAGGAATTTGTTCATAGTTTTTTTTTAAACTATAGTCCGGCCCTCCAACGGTCTGAGGGACAGTGAACTGGCCCCTGTTTAAAAAGTTTGAGGATCCCTGCCTTAGATTGTCAAATAAAAAAATCACAACAGCAAACACAACAGTAGTTGTCTGATATGAATGAATCAATAGTATACCCTTTTTTTTTGTCAGATTGACAAAAAATATAGTTTTTGGTGTGCTGCAGAATTTTAGTAATGAGTTTATGTGTGCCATGAGATGAAAAGGTTGAAAGTTGCTGCTTTAAGGTGTTGTTAGCTGAAGGATTTTTCTCATTAGCCTACTCCACCATTTTTCTAGACTAGAAGTGTAGTCATACTCTTCATGGCTTTATCCACACACATTAAAGAGCAGTGTTAAATGGGATTATGGCAGCAGTTCCCTTATGTTGAAACACCAGTCTCAGGGTTCTAGCAGCAGATGCCAGATCCCCCTACCTTTTATTCAAGTTTTATCTTGAGTTTCTGCTTATCGCTAAATTTCTAGCGCAGTTGAATATAGTCTATCTTTGGGATGGTATGATATAAATTGACTTTATGGCTGATAGGGAAATGTGCCCTGGAGTAATTGAGAAAGGTTACTGTCTTCTAGAAAGAAAAAACCACTTGGAAATTTTTTTAACATTATGCATTACCCCTGGGAAGTGCATAAAATGTGTTAAAATATTCACCTTCTTTGTCTGAAAAGGAGAGTTGAGAACGTTCTTCAAGAATTGCAGTGATTGAAATAAAAGTTTAATTAGAGTCTTTCTCCCTTGGTCCTGGATCCTTTGATTGGGCCAAGTTTTACTAAGAATGTTTCTCATTTTCCCCGCCTGTAACAGCCTGCTGCAGCTAACTTGTTCACTCCCAACACTGTTTGTACATTCTCAGATGAATTGTCCTTCTTTCTCTTTTACCTTCCACGGCAGTCAGAATATTCCTTCTCTGATATTTTCATCGTGTTATTTCCTTTATGGCAATTTAACAGTTGATCCTGAGCATATTAAAGCTTAAATTCCTTAGGCTGTCACTCAAGACAGGTGTCTTCTAACCCTCTTTCTATTCTTACTTTTTGTTGTATCTCTGGTCAGCTGACTCTGTATTACCTCTCACTTGCGCATTTCGTACCTTCTTGTCTTTGTTTACACCTTCTGCCTTGTCCTCCTAGGTCATGTCCATTATTTTCTTTAAGATTTCTTCTAGAAGGCCTTCCTTGGTGTAACTTACCTTTCTTTCTCCTACCACATTATATTAATTGTCCTACCTTGCCATGCATTTATGTTGCTCTGTTTTTGTGCTGAGTACTTTGATGAAGTATCTTTTCCCCCCCATTAGCTTGTGGACCATTGCTATTTAATCCCTTAAAGGACTGGAACTGTTAACTTTTGTATTCCCCTTCCCACAAAATTAGCACTGTCAAAACAGAACAGTAAAGTAGGAAATAGAGTCCCTTTTATTCCATTGAGTTGTTTACTATGTGGTTAGATAAAATTTAATGAAACAGTCCATAACACCTTAACGTAAGTAAACGTTAGACTGTGTGCTGCTGATTCTAAATACCTGTGGAGCTAGGGAAATGTTTTTGAATGTGTCTACTTTTGTATGATTATAGAAGCAGAGAAGATTGCACAAGTGGCAAAAATTTGGTTTCAGCAGAAGGTGATGGAGAAAGAAACTGAAAAACGCATTTCTGAAATTGAAGGTACATCAGGGAAAAAGAGGCTCTGACTATCCTAATCTGCCTCTCTGCCCCAGGGGTTGGGCTCTATGGTGGGTAGGAAGGCCATAGACAGAATAGTCTGAAGGAAGTGGCTGACTTGATATTCTAGATAATTTTTTAAAAATTGCCATTACATATCTAGCTCTTGGTTTGGTTTGTGACTTTGGCTAATTCAGCCTTTCCTTTTCCGACTTAAAATAGGGCTTATTAGCTCCCACTTTGTTCTCAGGCAGTATGATAATTACCCATAATCAGTTGTAAAGTATGTATAAGATGAGAAACCCCAACACAACCAGTTTCTTTCCTACCTGTCAACGAAAAAAACACACCATAAAAATTAGCTGGGAAAAAAGAAAATGTATAAGATGAGAAACCCCAACACAACCCATTTCTTTCCTACCTGTCAACGAAAAAAAAAACACACCATAAAAATTAGCTGGGAAAAAAGAAGCCACGGTTTTCACAGAGCTCTCAAACTCCTTGATTTCACAGTGAGATGTTCTTAGCTCATAGTCTTGAAGACCAAACATTCAACCTCTTCTGCTTATATACTGCTGCTTTCTATTGTTTAGATCAAATGCGGGGTGTGGGGGTGTGTGGGGGGGGATTCAGTAAATAGAGCAGAGCTTTTGTGTCTGGATTTAGTTATTTCACTTGAAGCTGAGAGTGGGGTGGGGTGTGATGCTTTGGGTGATGGGGGTGGAGGAAAGAAAGAGCACTTTTAGGTGGAAAATGAAGTGGGCTCAGCTGAGCTGGGAGTTGTTCAACATTGACAAGAGTATTCCCATTGAAGTCCTCAGAAGCTGTCTGAGGACTGGGATTTGAAAACTGCTAGAGTTGTTACTGGTATATGCTTTTAAAGTAAAGAAGTGATCAAAATATCAGGCAGTGGAGAAAGGGACTATTACCTAAAGTAGAGTCTGAACTTGTTACCCAACTGAGGAAATAGATCACAAGTTTCCTTTGTTTTAAATACCCTGTGTTGTTTTGCTAGATGCCGCGTTCCTGGCCCGAGAGAAGGCAAAAGCAGATGCTGAATATTATGCTGCACATAAATATGCCACGTCGAACAAGGTGACTGGCTCTCTGTGCCACTCTCCTAGTAATACAGTTTGGGGTTTTGGTTTCTCTTGTGGGGGCTCTGATGTGATAAAGGAGATTTTATCCAGTGTCAAGAAAGGGTAGTTACTGTCACACCCTCTAGAATCAGCCAATCACTTGGCAAGATATATTGCACACTTATTGGATAGGGAATTTTGTATATTTGCGTATAAAAATGGGGAGCTCTGACAAAGGCAAGCAGATATATGAAAATACATGCCATATAGCAAGCACGTCAAACTCACGGCCCATGGACCACATGCGCCCACAACGAATATTTTTGCAGCCCAGCTAATATAACGGTATGCAAGAAACGATTTAATAAAAATTTCATGACTTAATTTTTACAATATCCTGTTATATATAATTATTAATAACGAACTACTACGTTCACTATTGACTGATTACTATAATCATGTTACATTCATTTCCCTTACATGCCTTAAGCACAGGCGCACCATTTCTCTCCACTAATACTAGCAGCGAATATCTTAGCAGCCGATTGCATGTCATTAGTCTGGTACTGACTTGTTTGGTGTGCACAACAGGAAATAGTTCGCTTTCAGAGAATAAGAAAAATAGAAATTTGCATTACGCTTTTTAATTGTGCAGATATTCAGTGTCTGGTAACTTAATGTCCAAGAAAAAATACAATTTTTATTAAAATATTCTATTCTTTTATGTTAACGATTACTCATTTATTTCAGCCCTTTGTATTCAGTATGTCTCTACCGAAATAAACCTATGTTTCTATGAAAATTGAAGCTTTTGTGTTTTGCGGCCCACATAAACTTAAACCTTGTTTATTTGGCCCATGTTAGCCTTTGAGTTTGACATGCTTGCCATATAGCCATTCATTTGTCCTGCTATATAAGAATTCAGTAATCAAGAAAATTGAGGGGCTTCTGAAATGACAAAAAGAACAGAAGAGTAAAGTTTATTTAGAATTGCTTCCCAGAGAAGGTAGGTTTTTTGAGTAAGCTCGTTTATAGCAGTGTTTCTCATCAGAGACGTTCTTGGCATTTTGGAGTGAGATGCTTCTTAATTGTTAAAGATCATCTCATGCATTATGGGATATTTTGCACCCCAGGCCCTCGCCTACTAAATGTCAGTAGTGTTTGCCAATTATTTTAATAGTCACCACCCCTCCCCCCACACACACGTGTTTCCAAATGCTACCAACTGAGTATTGCTTGTTTACTGGGCTTTTTAAATGTTCTAGTCATGAGACATTTTATGTGTAATAACTTGAGAAAGGAGGTTGGGTGATGTATGGGTGACCAATTTTTGTTTAGGGACTGGGGTAAGTTTAGGTCTAGAGCAGCCAGGCCTAGTTAGCGTTTACTTTGAATTTATATTAGTTCACACAAACACTCCATCCATGCTTTTGTTCCGGCCCTCCGGTCCAGTTTAAGAACCCATTGTGGCCCTCGAGTCAAAAAGTTTGCCCACCCCTGGTCTAGAGACTACAGGCCTAGTTAGCAGGAATTATTTAATTAAGAGGCAGCTAGAACCCCTATGGCTTTCTGAGAAGGGAAGGATCTAACCAAGGTTTATAAGGTTATTAGTTGTAGAATAGATTGGACAGAAAGAATGGAGACAGAGATTGCTAAGGTATAGGATACAGTTTCCAGGATCAGAGTAAAGATTGAAGGTAGAGACAGAGCTTAAACTCTTTTGATTTAGAAAATAACCAAATAATCTGTATTCAGAAGAAATGATAAGACTTGAAATTCAGTATGAATTTAGAAATACACTTAACATATTGGAGGACACAGCTCTATAGAAACAGAATGAAGTTTGGTCAATATGAAGACGAGATGAGAAACTTGAGTTTACAAAACTAACATTTCAAATCTGTCATGGGAGAGGCTGACCAGGTACAAATATCCAGATCTTGTCATGAAGTCAGCCTATGCCAAAAGGGCAGCAAGTAGTTTTATGTCACTTTGAAAATGAAAAATGCTATTCAGATATTGACCTATAATAATAAGACTTTAGAAAGTAATTTGTTTATACACGGTGAGCAGATTGGATGGCAGTGTTTCAGCAGGGATATGAGTCAGCTGGAGAAGGTGTAGGTCCAGGAGTGGAAGATGTCAGAGGGCTGTGAAGAACAAGATGGGATTTGCCTGGAGGACAGGCTGGGACTTGAGATGAAGAGAGAATCGCTAGGGAAGGCTCTGAGAGGCTTTAGAGTATATTTTAAGGATCATTGGAAATGAATACGTTTTAATCAAACCCAGAGAGATTGTGATTGGATATATCTTAGGATCACGATTTAAACAAGACTGTGACGGAGAGAAACCTGATGATTGACAAACACCTGTCCATCACAAACAGATTAAACATCCAGTTTCTGGGTAGAGGCAAGAGGCCAGACCAGGTGATTTCTTGAGATATTTTCTAGTTCTGGAATGTGATCAAGAAAAGCAGAATCAAAGGTGGTTGATTATAAGGTTCTGAGCCCAGGCCCTTCCTTTGAAGCTCTGCCACTCCCATCCATTGACCTGTTCATATATCAGGAGAAACTCCAGACTGACCCCAGGTTGATGCAGCTGGATGAAATGAGAAGGTACATATGGAAGTACTTCATCAGCCACAAGTCACTGTGGAAATGTTACCATCATTACTTAGTGAGTTACATTCATTGTTCCTCAAAACCACCCCCAACTTTTTTTTTTTAATTAAAAAATAAACAGCTTCTCCTACATTATAACAGCTTGTTGAAGGAACTTCAAGTCTGGAATATAGCTATTAATGTGATAGCCACACTTCAAAGTGAGAGAGGGTCATTGGCAACAATTCAGATTTGAGTAATTTTATCAGTAGAGCAATAGGGAAATGTGTGTAAGGAAATAGAGGGATGAATATTGCACCAAAGTGTCCTGATGCCTCTGTTCCTGTTTGCCCCCACACAGCACAAATTGACCCCGGAGTATCTGGAGCTCAGAAGGTACCAGGCCATTGCTTCTAACAGTAAGATCTACTTTGGCAGCAACATTCCGAGCATGTTCGTGGACGCCTCTTGTGCTGTGAAATATTCAGATGTTAGGACTGGAAGGAAAAGCTCTCCTCTCCTCTCTAAGGATGCTGCTGAACCCTCTGGAGAGAGCCCTGTCCAAAAGAAGGAGAGCATAGGTTGATGCAAGAGGTGGAAATGTTCTCCCATATCAAGATGTGGCCCAAGGGGTTCAATGGGAATAATGGTTACGCGACTCCCTGTGCTCGTGTGTTCTGCCTCTCCTGTGGTAGTCCTGGCTTACCAGCTGATTCCAGGATAGAGCCAGCTGTCTGGCACCCAAATGGTCTTTTCAACCACAGTTTTATCAAGTATGCTGTGTGTGATCCTTGCTAAATTGGTACTCATGAAAGAAGGAAAGTCTAATGCTAAGATACTGCCTGCACTGGAATGTTAAACACAAAATACATAACAAGCTGTGTTTTCCTAAGCTGAGATCTGTTGAATAATGTTTACATTGGTCCCAGGGGAAGTGTGTGCTCAGCCATTCAAGAGATAGAAGGCCGGAGAGAAGATGGCCAGGATGTGGTAAGTGTAAAGAAGACTCACTACACCTGGGACCCGGGCTCTCTTTAGGGTCTGCAGTGAACATCCATGTGATTAGCATCTAGTCTGCTGAAGTTCCCCAGGAAATGATCTTCCAGTTGAGCAACCATTTACTTGATACAATTTACACCTTTTTGTTTTCCTACAGTCAAGTTGGTGGCTTGCTGGGACTTGCACCTTGCCACTCAACCAGATTCCTTGTAGAGATTCCTAATCACTAGTTTATTGCATTAGTAGGCTCAGAGATAGAGCTTGGTTTGAAGTTTTGGATGAGATGAAACCTTGGCTTTGAATCAAAGTTCTGGGGACCTGAATTCTCCTCCATTGGGTGATGACTGTCTGTGTCACTGCCTCAGGCTGTGTGTGACTAAGGTACTTGGTTTCTTGTCACAGACAACTCCTTATAAGTCACCTCTCAGCTCTGGCTGGCCAAGAGCAAGACAGGGCTTTACCAGAAATAGGAGCAGCATACAATTCCTAGCTATTCACTGCACAGTATTGTATCATAACTGCAGGAAGTTTTTTAACTGGATTTGGGGTACATTCATTTGCCCTAGTACCTCTGCCTAAAGGCTCTATTCTAGGCTGCCATGATTACTAGCACACGAATTCTCCTCAATATTGTTCATCAGGAGCCTACATGGTGTGGAACAAAGAGTAACTTGGTCATCTGTGTCTCCTTCCCTATTGGCCCTGAGATGCTGAAATCAAAGTTCTCTAGCTTCACCTTCCCTAGGAGATTAGGATTCCACTGACTTCTGGGCAGCCAGTGGATTTAATCTTCCATGAGAGGATGACAGATTAATCTGTGGCTATGAGAGACCTATTTCACCTGGACATTTTTTTTCCTTAAAGATTAACTTTCTTTAAAAAGTGTGCCCCATAGTTAGGCCTGAGTATGTGCAGCTTATTAAGACCTTTTGTGTAGACTTTGTTCAAGCCAGACAGAAAAGTCATGGGATCCTTCCAGCAACCTCTCAGCTGACTCTCAGTCTCATGACAGTTGTGAGTTGTGCCAAACACTTTATGGGAATGGAATCCCAGATTTGAGTGGGTCTTTTCCTTGGGCCTTATCCTATAAAAGCATTTGTAATATGGAGAAAATCATTTTTTTTTTCATTTTTGCTCATTAATTGTATGCGTTCTCTTTTTGAGTGAATTTTGTGTTCTCTAGCCCTCAAAAGAACTTTTGAACTAAAAATAAACTTCTCCTGTCATATATTGTTGCTGCAGATAATGATTGTTGTGGGAAACTTGGATCATTGGTTTTTGTGCTTTCATTACTAGAGATGTTTTCTATTCCCATGAGCTAAAAGTTGCTGCCCCAAAGTGATGGATGTGGGTTATCTTACAAGCCACAAGCCCTGGTGGCAGAGTTGAGGGGCAGGGAAATCACATGGTGAAGTTTTAAAGAAAGTACTTCCACTTGAACTGTGCTTCCCTGTGCTCACTCAGGCACTAGGTCTAGCCCTCCTTCAGGGATGTTCCTTTTGGCAAATATATACTGTAATCTTGAGTCTAAATTTATATGTGAAATGCTACCTTTTTTTAAAAAAAGAAACTAAATAAAATTATTTTACTATCAGTGATTTGTGTTTTCCATATGTCTCCGTTCTTTTCTGATGTCCTAATATGCTTCCAAGGCTTTCTTGCCCATTTCACTAGGTAGCCACTTTATTTAGTAGTTTTACTTAACTGTAGAGGCTTTTCTTATACTCCTCCCAGAACACTGCCTCCCGAGTATGAGAATTTTAAAATAATTTTTAAATATTTTTTAATTACAGTTGACATTAATTTCAGCTATATAATAGTGAGTAGACATTTCTATAACTTATGAAGTTATCGCTAGTACCTGGCATAAGAATTTTGAAAGCAGTTTCCATTCTTCTTGACTCATGGAATTTACTAGGTGTACCGGTTAATAATGCGGATTTTTTCAATAGAAGGAGTTACACATATGTTGATATATATGCAATTTGATATATATGCTATTTTGTTGTATTGCTCCTTCAGATTACCACTTGTTCCGATCAATGGCCCACGCACTTTCTGAGCAGCACTTCAAAACGTATGAAGAAGTGAAAAATTGGGTCTCTGAATGGTCTGCCTCAAGACAAGAAAAGTTCTATTGGGATGGTATCCACAAATTACCTGAAAGATGGGGGGAATGTGTAGCTAGTGATGGACATTACTTTGAATAGAGCACTTTTGATGTTTCTCTTGAAATTATTGTGTTTTCTTTGGATTACAAAATCCGTATTAACCTGTTAAGATACAGATTAACCATTAACCGGTAAATAATACGGATTAACTATTAACCAGTTAATACGGATTAACTATTAACAGATTCCATATTATTAACCAGTTAATAGTTAATCCACATTTTAACCAGTTAATACGGATTTTGTAATCCAAAGAAAACACAATAATTTCAAGAGAAACATCAAAAGTGCTCTATTCAAAGTAATGTCCATCGCTAGCTACACATTTCCCCCATCTTTCATGTAATTTGTGGATACCGTCCCAATAGAACTTTTCTTGTTTTGAGGCAAACCATTCAGAGACCCAATTTTCCACTTCTTTGTACGTTTTGAAGTGCTGCTCAGAAAGTGCGTGTGCCATCTATCAGAATGTAATCTGAAGGAGCAAGGTCTGGTGAATACAGCGTGTGGGTTAATACTTCCCAGGCAAGATATTTTAGCGTGTCTTTAACTGGTTTTGAAGTGTGTGATGGTGCGTATCATGAAGCAAACTTACTTTACCGTGTCTTCTGGCCCATTCTGGTTGTTTTACGATCACAGCATGGTTCAGATTGATTATTTGTTGTCGGTAATGATCAATATTAACGGTTTCACCTGGTTTTAGAAGCTCATAATACACCACACCTTCCTGATCCCACCAAACGCAGAGCATTGTCTTCTTTCTGAAGCGATTTGGCCTTGCAGTCGATGTTGTTGGTGGACCTGGATCAACCCATGATTTTGTGTGTGTGGGATTCTCAAATCCACTTGTCATCGCCAGTCACAATTCGATGCACAAAAGACTTTCTTTCCTGCTGTTGAAGCAACATTTTACTGAGGACTTCTCAGTTTTCCATTTGTCTTTTGTTCAGTTGATGTGGCACCCCTTTTCCTTCCTTTAAAATCTTTCCCATTGCTTGTAAATGATCGAAAATTGTTTGCTGAGCAAGGTTTAATCTTTCTGCAAGCTGTTTTTGAGTTTGACATGCATCTTCATCTAATAATGCTTGTAAATTTGGTCTTACTGGGGATGTGCCCGCAACCCAGGTACATGCCCTTGACCGGAATCAAACCTGGGACCTTTCAGTCCGCAGGCCGACGCTCTATCCACTGAGCCAAACCTGTTTCGGCGGCACCCCTTTTCTTTCTTTAAAATCTTTCCCATTGCTTGTAAACGATCAGAAATTGTTTGCTGAGCAATATTTAATCTTTCTGCAAGTTGTTTTTGAGTTTGACACGCATCTTCACCTAATAATGCTTGTAAATGTTGGTCTTCAAATTTTTTCGGTTGACCTGGACGTTCTTTGTCTTTCACATCGAAATTATTTTAAAGCGTTTAAACCAGAGTTCACAAGTATATTGAGATGGAGCATGTACACCATACGCTTCCCGAAGTATACGATAACTTTCAGCAGGACTTTTCTTCAAAATAAAGTAATGAATTAAAACTTCCCGCAAATGCTCTTTTTTTTTGGCATGAAATTCAACATTTTTAAGCGTAAAAATATCTATGATGTTAACACAATCAGAAATTTTGACACATGAAGTTTTGAAGCTTGCTGTCAATACAACAAAATAGCATACATATCAAATCGCATATATATCAACATATGTGTAACTCCATCTATTGAAAATAATCCGCATTATTAACCGGTACACCTAGTAAGGATGTTCTGATTCATTGTGGGATGCAGCTAGCTACAGAGGGGGAAGGGGAAGGATGGAGTGTGCCCTGCAGAGGCCGCCTGAGAGCTGGAGGAAGGGAGGAGACACCTTGAAGCAGAGGAAGGACAAGTAGTATACATTATAACTGGCAATGATGTGGTCTGACTAACTTCACTAATTCAGATGTTAGCCCAGGAGCCAGGTTGGACCTGCTCTTCCCGTGCTCTTGACATTCCCTTCTGGGGACAATTTCATAGTAATGTTGGGACAGCAGGGCTTGGTAATTGGGAGTTTTGAGGACAGCAGCACTTTACTCAATTTCCTGTAGGATCCAACCCCATAGTATCCTATATCTGCTACTGCAGACCAGGGGAGTTTAATTGGAACCAGTTATCCTCTAGGTGTTTGGTAGGTATGAAATTGAAGTCGGACTTTCCTTTTTGCTGTGGGGAAGGAATTTTGTGATCAGAAGTTGACTGACTTCTGGTTGCTTCAGGATTAAGTCTCAGATGTGTGTATACAAGGCTTTTTGTTATTTTGCCCCCACTGACCTGCTTGCCCAGATCCTTGATTGTACCTTCTCTCCATCTCTGCATATATTGTTCCATCTGCCCAGCTTACTTTTTCTTCCCCAAAGCTCCAACTTTCCTTTGCAAACTCCTAATGGTGTGTTCACTTCTTCAGACAGTTCACCCTGCATGCTTGCCCAGGTCAGTACCCCACATGTCCCCCTTCGTAACATTTCACACGCCTTACATTACCTGTTTAATGTCTTTCCTACAAATAATTCAGCTCTCCAGGGGGCAGGGACTGTGACCATGGTCTTCCCTGGTATTGCTCATACCTAACATAATACCTGGCCCATATGAGTTATTCCTTTGTGTTGAATGAAAGAACAAAAGGATGAATGTGAAATGCAGGTTAAGTGACTAGTGGGGGAAAAGGACATAGAAGTAAGGTTAGAGTGTCCATGTCAGGACTTAATGTGAACAATGAGCAGTTACCAAACATCTCTGAACCTGTTAACCCATCCTTGCAGTGCTCACTCCTCAGTGGACTCAGCAAGACAAGTTTATGCACCTAGTATAGTGGTAATTATTGGGTGAGTTAGTTCACCCACTCTATGGGAATCAACATGTTTCTGTCTCTGAGTAGACTTTAAGTTTCTGTAGTGGAGAGAGCACAGGACCTGACATACACAAGTGCATCATAAAAGACATTGAATTATGTCTTCAGCAGCAGTGAGCTAAGTTAGCTAGATTTTAAACCTTGACCACAGCCCTCCAGGAAAATCTCAACAAGCTGGCCCAGCCCCTCAGCTTTCTCCTGGTCTCTGGTCTTTGAATAAGCATTCAGATTCTACAGTTGGCCCTTGAGCAACCCTGCAAGTCAAAACTCTGCATATAATTTTTGACTCTTCCCAAAAGCTTACAGATAACAGTTGATTAACATTTGTATGTTAATATGTATTACATATTACTACAATAAGGTAAGGTAGAGAAAAGAAAATGTTATTAAGAACATCGTAAGGGCCCTAGCTGGTTTGGCTCAGTGGATAGAGCGTCAGCCTGCAGACTGAAGGTTCCTGGTTCGATGCTGGTCAAGGGCACATGCCAAGGTTGCAGGCTCGATCCCCAGTAGGGGAAGTGCAGCAGACAGCCGATCAATGACTCTCATTATTGATGTTTCTATCTCTCTCCCTCTCCTTTCCTCTCTGAAATCAATAAAAATATTTTTTTAAAAAGAAAATCATAAGGAAAATACAGTTAGAGTATTTATTGAAAAAAAATCCATGTGCAAGTGGACCCATGCAACTCAAACCCATGTTGTTCAGGGCTCAGCTGTAGATACCGTTAATTCATTGCTCACTCCAAGTGTCCATTATTATATAGCCCATAACACAGAATGACATTTTACTTGTTTTCCTTACCATGTCTCTCTGGAATTTGTACCTTTCTCTTTTTTTTTCCTATTTATTCATTTTCTTACTTTCCATCGCCTATAAACTGAATGTGTCTCCCTGAAGCATATATGTTGAAGCCCTAATCCCCAATGTGATGGTATTTGGAGGGGCGGCTTTGGGGAGGTGAACAGGTTGTGAGGGTGGAGCCCTCATAAATGGAAGAATTAGTTCTATGAGGACACATGAGAGAGATGTCTCTCTCTTGGCAATGTGAGGACACAGCAGGAAGGCAGCCATTTGCAAACAAGGAAGAAGCTCTCACTAGACACAGACGCTGCTGGCACCCTGGTCCGGGACTTGTCCGCCTCTGAAACTGTGAGAAATAAACTTCTGTTGTTTATAAGCCACCCAATCTCTGGCATATCTGTTATAGCAGCCTGAACGAACTAAGACAAAGGCTAAGTGGACTCAGCATCAGCACAGAGAAGGGAGTGGTCATCACCCCCGGGATGGTCCCTAAGGTGTCAGAGAGGAGGGAGACGATTCAGGGCTGTGTGGGGGAGAGGAACTGGTTGCTGCCTAGCCACACAGTAGGGCTCCCCCAACTGGCAAGAGAAGCAACCCTTGGCCTGAACTCCCAAGGGCCACTGTGGATCCCAGAAAACAGTGGCCTCCGCATGTGCCCCGCTCTCCATCCAGCCACATAAAAAAAGAAGTGGATTTGACAAGACCCAACAAAAACCAGGGAAGGGCACCTCAGAGAGAAGTACCATGGCTGAGAACCCAAACACCAACTGCTGTTATAGGGGGAAAACCTCTTACACGGATG
>NW_005371709.1:732631-759966 GCF_000412655.1 Myotis brandtii
CGGGGTCCCAGGGGATCAACAGGGTGGAGCAAGCAGTTATGGCTGCTCTTAGTCCTGCCCTCAGAGGCCCTGCTTCTCAGTGTCCTGGCAATTGCTGCAAGCACCTCCGAGAGAAAGCTGCCCTTGAGTTCCGACCGATGCCAGACAGTCCCATTTGTCCTGTATGAGTCTGGGTCCCCTGAGACTCGCCTGGAACTGGAGCTCAGAGCTTGAGACTCCCTCCTGATTGAAAAAGACAACCATGTCCTCAGCCGCCAGCCCTCTCCGCATGTGCCTCTGTACCTCTGTATTTTACTTCCGCACCGCACCTCCTCTGAGTCTCGGTATGCTTTTCTCTTTCCTTCTAGTTGTAGAATTTCCACTCAGCCAGCCTTCCTGTGGTTCTGGATGATGTCCGTTCTGTCTTTTAGTTGTATTTTTGAAGTGGTTGTGTGAGGCAGCAATCTCCGGTGTTTACCTATGCAACCATCTTGGTTTTTTTTTGTTTTTTTTTTTTGCTTACATTGTTTTAAATCTGTCCTTTCCCAACATGTTTCCAACATCTCACCATACTTCTTCACCTACTTTCAACATCCAAAGCAACATTAAAGTCCTAACTGTTCAAACATTTCCAGGTCAATAATTTACCTCACTGTGAAATGTCTGCAAATGAATACCTGGAAACAACTTAGCAAAAGTATCAGCGGACAGGTTCCACAGAAGGTGCTGGAAGGAATACAGAAACATATCAGAGGCCCTTAAACTAATGACCTCTGCCTGAGTTCTCCCTGTGCAAACCCATCAGGGGCTGTGCTCCATACCAGCTCACAAGCCCCAGAGCTAATGGATCCATGAATGCAGGCTAATGAGCAATTCTGTAGTCTGTTGTGAGAAATACAGAGAGATGGCCCTGAAATAAGTGGAAAACAATTAAGTTAAAAAAAACATTTAATGAATTTTTGTGCTTCATACATATTTAATGTTTGTAATAATAAGTAATAGAAAACCACAGTAGACTTAGATTTTAGGAAAAGATTTATTACAGTAAAAATTCCCCATAAAATAATGTATAAACATTATTGTTAATAGTAAGACTTACCTCAAAGAATAAATAAAAGGATTAATTATCTTAAATGTAAATACAAATGAGATAACATTTTTCAAAAATCACCTTAGTGAATGTTTTCTTTTTCTTTATTGTGATAAAATATACATAAAATTTACAATTTTAACAGTTTTAAGATGTACATTTCAGTGGTATTAAGAGCATTCACAATTTTTAAAATATATTTTTATTGATTTCAGAGAGGAAGGAAGAAGGAGAGAGAGATAGAAACATCAATGATGAGAGAGAATAATTGATTGGCTGCCTCCTGCATGCCACACTGGGGATCAAGCCCGAAACCCAGGCATGTGCCCTTGACCAGAATCAAACCCGGGACCCTTCAGTCCACAGGCTGATGCTCTATCCACTGAGCCAAACCTGCTAGGGCCATTCACAATTTTTGATGAGAGCATCATTGATCAGCTGCCTCCTGCGTGCCTCCTGGGGATTGAGCCCACAACCCAGGTATGTGAACTCTGGTTCATAGGTCGATGCTCAATCATTGAGACACACTGGCCGGGCTCCAGAATGTTTTAATCATTCCAAACAAACTCTGTACCCATTAAACACTGACACTCCATTTCTTCCTCCCCTAGGCCCTAGCAACTTCTAGTCCACTTTCCATGTCCATGAATTTAGTGTCTCTAAGTACCTCATATAAGTGTAATCATACAATACTTGTACTTTGTGTCTGGCTTATTTCACTTGGTATCATGTCTTCAAGGTTCATTCATGCTGTAGCAAATTTTAGAACTTCATCCCTTTTTATTTTAAAAAAAATATATTTTATTGATTTCATAGAGGAAGGGAGAAGGAGAGATAGAAACATCAATGATGAGAGAGAATCATTATTTTGCTGTCTCCTGCACATCCCCTACTACTAGGGATTGAGCCCACAACCCAGGCATGTGCCCTTGACTGGAATCGAACCTGGGACTCTTCAGTCCACAGGCCGATGCTCTATCCACTGAGCCAAACCGGCTATGGGTCTTCATCCCTTTTTAAAAGTGACTAATATTTTATTGTATGTATATATACTATCTTCTTTTTATCCATCTGTTGATGGACATAGTAGACTCTTAACTGATGAGAAACATGATTAAAAAAATTATGTTTGAGGAGGATGACTCTGACAGCTCTGTTTTTCCAAATCAGATCTCAGGATATATGATCTGTTTTTTTCAAATTTATCAATTTAATTATTTGAACAGTTTCAGAAAGTTATAAAAATAAATGCAACTTTATAGTTAATTAATCAGTAGTGCTGTAAGAAGAAAAGTATATGCCATGGAGATGCTTAGAAAATCCAAAGTGGCAGATTTTGTTAATGAGAGGGAGGGGTCATGAGTCTTGATCTCAAGCTTCGGCAAAGTAAATAAAGCCAAAATCAATTTCCAGGGGTTTGTATGTTTGTTTGTTTGCTTGGTGTTTTTTTTTTTTCCAAAGCCAAGAACTGCCAAGTCACACCCCTGCACAAGACTTTGCTTCCTAACAAGCACTCGGACAGTTCCTCACATCGAGTAGCTGAGATGGAGCTGCTGGGAGTCACGACTCCTGTTTTTATTATTTTTGTCATTTGCCTGGTTTTCCTTTGGGTGTGGAAAGAAGGTTGCAAATGGGGACGGCTACCACCGGGCCCAACTCCCCTGCCCATCATTGGGAATCTGATGCAGCTAAACCTGAAGGACATCCCTGCATCTCTCAGCAAGGTAAGGGGGTTTCATTCTGGGGCTGGCCATCTTCACCTTCCGGCTCTGCACCTGAGACCACTGCAGGCTGGCTCTCCTCCCTCAATCTTCCTTTTTAAAAAAAAAAAAATATTTTATTGATGTTATACAGAGAGGAAGGGAGAGGGGTAAAGAGCTAGAAACATCAGTGAGAGAGAAACAACGATCAGCTGCCTCCTGCACTCCCCACCGGGGATGTGCCTGCAACCTTCAGTCTGCAGGCCGACGCTCCATCCACTGAGCCAAACCGGGTAGGGCTTTGATTTTTCTTAGTCTGACTCACCACCGAGGCACTTTGGGATGTCTACTTCGTATTACAAGACATATTCTCTTTCTTTCTGGACTGGACACTTGCAAGCAGGGAGTGAGGTATGTTGACCAGAAATATAGGTTGGATTTCAGTGCATAAGAACATTCTGCAATCAGAAATTACTTTAATATAAAGGCTTCCAATCCCTTCAGCATATAACACCAAAAGGCAAGCCCAGCAAATGTAAAAATGTGTCAAATGACCTATATGATTATTGTTGTTGCATCTGTTTTACACTAAATGATCTAGAGGAGGTGTCGTGTTCCTCACTCCCCTCCCCAACATCTCGCTCTGATACAGCCCAGCTCTGCTACCCTGACTGACATTCATTCCTTGGCAAATATGAGAAAAGATATTATCACCAGCAGTTTATCGTGCAAGAATATATTCTCCAGAACAGCCTAAATGTCTATCAATGGATAAATAAAGGAAATGTGGGATATCTGTCATCTATCATCTATCACCTGTTCTGTCTCACACACATGGAATATTATTTAGCTTTAAAACAGCAGTTCTCAACCTGTGGGTAGCGACACCTTTGGCGGTCAAATGACCCTTTCACAGGGGTCGCCTAAAACCATCCTGCATATCAGATATTTACATTACGATTCACAACAGTAGCAACATTACAGTTATGAAGTAGCAACGAAATAATTTTATGGTTGGGTCACAACATGAGGAACTATATTTAAAGGGCCAGAAGGTTGAGAACCACTGCCTTAAAAGAAGGAAATCCTGCTATTTACAACATGGATGAACCTAGAAGACATAATCCTAAGTAATATATCAAACACAGAAAGACAAATAAGGCGTGAGCTCACTTACATGTGGGATCTAAAATACTCAAACTTATAGAAGTAGAGAGCAGAATGGTGTTTAAAAACTATACCCCAATTGTTGGCTGTTTTTTTTTGTTGTTGTTGTTTAAAGTATTACAAATAGTAGTACATATGTATCCTTTTCCCCCCATTGACCTCTCCCTGGCCATCCCCATCCCCCAGCACCTGTGCAACCCTCCCCTGCCTTCCTGCTGAAGTTTGATACTCTCTTTTTCTTCTTGGAACAATACTATCGTAAATATATAGGTTTCTTCCTTTTTCATATCTGCTTAGCGAGCTCCCCGCAAGCTCATGTCCTGGCTGCTTCCTTCTCATCTTTAGTTGAACCTTAAATCTTACCTCCTCATAGATTCCTAACCTCTCTGTTTTGTTAAGTTTTCCCATTATCATCCAACGTAGTACACTCTATTACTTTCATAGAATTATGCTCAATTTGTATTGCAAATATCATTTGACCATTTGCTGCCTGTCACTTTCACTAGACTCTAAATTCAATGGGGGCTCCTGGGCTGTACACAGTGTCTGACACAGTACAGGTGCTTAGTAAATATTTGCTTAATGGTTGCATATTATAAATGAAGGAAAGGGTGAATCCATGACTATACCCTGGGTTAAATTTCTAAAATGAAATGGATGGGGCAAAGTCTAAGTTATATATAAATTATTACTTAATTTCTACCCAAGTCTCCAGTGGAGAGATTTTGCAATATGTTTACACACCTGCTTGAATCTTTTTCCAGTTAGCCAAAGAGTACGGCCCTGTTTACACGTTGTATGTTGGATCCACGCCCACTGTGGTCTTGCATGGATATGAGGCGGTGAAGGAAGCTCTGATCGATCAGGGTGATGAATTCCTTGGCAGAGGACCTATTCCAATTATTTCAGATTTCCAAAAAGGACATGGTATGTTTCAAATCAAAATGTGGGTTCATTTTCTTTAGCAAAAAAATGACTAACAGTACGTGTCTGATCTGCACCAAGCAACTGATTAGATGCTACAATACTGTAATGTAATTTTGAGTTAGTGCAGACTCCATAGGTTAAGGGTGTTTTCCCCAACAACACTGAGCTCACTTCGGATGCTAGCCATAAGTTCAGGGGTTCCCAGGTCATCCATACTTCTTTTTTTAAAAAATATATTTTATTGATTTTTTACAGAGAGGAAGGGAGAGGGATAGAGAGTTAGAAACATCGATGAGAGAAAAAAGAGATAGAGGAAGACATAAACAGATGGAAGAACATACCGTGTTCATCGATTGGTAGAATCAACATAATTAAAATGTCCATACTACCCAAAGCTTGAGTTAGTGCAGACTCCATAGGTTAAGGGCGTTTTCCCCAACAACACTGAGCTCACTTCGGATGCTAGCCATAAGTTCAGAGGTTCCCAGGTCATCCATACTTCTGACCAACTGGTGAAAAATTCAGGGGTTCCCATGACCTCCTTCAGTTTAATAATTGGTAAAATAATTCACAGAACTCGGGAAGGTGCTAACTTGTAATTACAGTTTTATCATATGAAGGATGCAAATGAAGAGACACAGAGGGCAAGGTTTGAGAGGGTCCCAAATGCAGAGCTTCTGTTTGTGTGTCCTCTCCCTAGAAATCAGAATGTTACCCATTGATGTGTTCACCAGCCAGGAAGCTCACCTGAGCTTTGGTGTCCAGAGCTATTACATGGCCTGATGGACTGAGTCACTGATTACATGAGTGAACTCAATCTCTAGTTCCTTCCACTCCCTGAAAGTTGAGAGATCAGTTGATATCCTTTGGTTCAAAACCCCAACCTTCTAAATCCATAGTTGGTCTTTCTGGCATAGCCAGCTCCATCTTTGTTTTTATTTTTATTGTGTAATACTAGATATATGTAAAGAAATAGGTGTACTATATACCTCAAAAACCACTTAAAATTATAAAATTGCAAGTCCCAGAGAAATGTAAACTTAATTCCATTAAAGAACAAAATTCAACTGAGGAAAGTTGAAGCTCTAATTGGTTTTATGAAGCTGTTCATGTATTGGACAACATCCCATATATATGAGGAGGACCTCTGAGAGGTTGTACAAAATGGAAGGTTTTAATAGATGGGTGTGGGAGGGGAGTTAATAGCAAAAGGAAAGAAACAATTATTTTTAGGCCTGGTCGTCTACTTTTTTGGAGACAGGGAATGGCAGTTGTTTTATCATGCAGATTACCTTGCTGGAATAGATCAGGAAATTCTGTGCTGATTGGTTAAAAATTCCTCTCCTGGGAGAGGCTGAAACTGCAATCAGGTTTTTAAGTTTTGGTTTGGTGATTGGCTTGGCAAAAGTGACTCCATTTCGGCCTGTATTTCTTTTATTAACAATTCCCTCCTTTTGACCAAACGTCAGTCCAAGAGATACAGTCAAATTGCCAGTCATTAGTGCCACTCTCCACTCCTGCTCTGTAGTTATGGAAGCTTTTATTGATCCTCTGTGTGACAGTCACAGGTCATGATGTTTTTGTTTAACCCGTGTGATACTCACTCATAGGTCACATCTTCGGATTCGTAATCCTTAAATAGGTGTTGGTGTGTGTTTTGATGTTCCAGTTGTAGATCATTTGCTTAGATCATTAGCAGCTGCCAACGGGCATTGACTTTTGAGAGGAGACAACATGCTGATGAAACTGATGGTGCATCAGGAGAAATAGGAAATTCAGCCTAAGGAACAGGTGTTGTACAGAGGAAGAAATTAGAACGTATCAGTATGGAACATACGGGGTTCCTTTGCTCCTTTCTTTCGTCTTATTCGGATGAGGCTAACATTCACTGTAGTGAATTCACAGAAGAATAAGATCCTAAATCCCATATTGCTTTGCTTTGCTTATCCTCTCAGAGAAAATCACAGCGAGAACGACAGCACAAGTTGGGGGCGTATGAAGTATAAAAACAGACACCCAGGAAAGGGGTTTGTGAGGACACGTGCCACTTTGGACCATTTTTAACAAAACCAGACAGAGGGCTCTTCCCACATTTGGGGATGTTTTCCCCTGGCCAAGGAGTCCCCTGCCCCATCCCATCGTCTCTGCCCCCTGCTGGCCAGAGCATGGGTTTTCTTTTCTTTATGACAAATATTTCACCCAAACCCCGAATAGGTTGTGCTTTTCAATTGCCATTTGCTGAATCCCTGGCAAGGGGCCCTGGAAAGAGATCAGCTTTAAGGAGAATCCCAGTCTGTGACACCACCTTTCCCGCTCCTTGCTTTCCCTAGGAATCCTTTTCAGTAATGGAGAGACGTGGAAGCAAATGCGACGCTTCTCCCTCATGACCCTGAGGAACTTCGGGATGGGGAAGAGGAGCATCGAGGAGAGGGTCCAGGAGGAAGCCCAGTACCTGGTGGAGGAGCTCAGAAAAACAGAGGGTGAATTCCACTGATCAACCCTTTGGGGGCGAGGGGACTTCCTGCACACACCGCCCCCAGGCAAAGCTCCTCCTTTGGGAATCACTCTGTGGCCCAGAACCTGCTCTATTAACAGGGAGCTGGCTAGGGAAAAGGGGTGGGGAGAAAGTGATACAGAGCTTTCAGGCAGGACTCTCACCTCCTTTAGTTTGGACTCATTTCCCAACTTCAGCACTTACTGGACATGTAAATTTGGACAAGTTTCTTAACTTTTCTAAGATGCACTTTCCACATCTGAAAAACAGAGCTAAAAAAGTCAAACCTCCAAATGAGAGTTAAATAATGTAGTTTACAAGACAATTATACAGTATCCAGTGTGTAAATGCTCTATAATATCATTTGTTGCTCTTATGACTATGAAAGTACTGTATTCCTATAATAACATAATCGATATTATTTGTAGCATAGTGTAATACTGTCTAGTGTCAGCATTATTAGAAGGTGTTTACATCCTAATTTGGGGAAGTTTAGAGGAAATACATCCTACGTATAAGTCTGAGCAGGGAGAAGGTGCTGTTCTTGATGAAAATCCTAAATGTTAAGAGTTGTTCGTTTCTCATGTCAGCTCAGCCCTTTGACCCTACTTTCATCCTTTCACTTGCTCCCTGCAATGTGATCTGCTCCACCCTCTTCAACGAGCGTTTCCAGTACGACGATGAGAAGTTACTTTACCTGATGAGTTTGTTAAATGAAAATTCTAGGAAAATAAGCTCTCCATGGAACCAGGTAAGGCCGAGGCTGCATCTGTACTGTGGTTGATCTCATTGGTCCAGGCTGGTGAAGGGCTATGAGCTCACCTCTTCCAGGAACAAGGGTTGATGTCAGCATTCACTGTCACCTTCCCTCCACGTATGTCAAGTGAATGAGTGCAATTATCCCAGCACCATTGGAGGGTTGCCCTCTATGGCTTTATTCACACAAAAGAGGACGGATAAAACATTCTCAGTTGCCTGGGTTTCTTTTCAGGGCCTTGTGCCATTCTCTCCTGTATGACTCAGGGGTTGGCCAAAGCTGGGACGAGCAAGGAGATGGGCAGGGGCCGCTCTCCTGTATGTCGTGATTGTCCTCCCTTCTCTTCTGCTTGGAAGTTGGAGGAAGGGATTGTGTCTGGCCAGACCACAGAGAGGGTTAGGCAGCCCATTCAGGAGCTCTGGTCCCTCTTCACAAACTGAATTTCCAGTGTCTCTCCCCTCCCCCCACTTTCAGATGTACAATCTGTGGCCAAAACTCATAAAGCATCTCCCTGGAGAGCACAGATCATTTTCCAAAAGGCTCACAAATGTTAAAAATTTCATTCTGGAAAAAGTGAAGGAGCATCAGGAGTCCCTGGATCAGAATAACCCTCGAGACTACATCGATTGTTTCCTCAGCAAGATGGAGCAGGTACTGTATACACCGTCTCTCTCCAGCACCGCATCTTACCCTCCCATGGGAGTGCATGAGAGCACAGTCACACCATGGAGGGAATTCTTGATTGTTATGGCAATGGGGCACACTATTATCAGTAATTATAGAACTTCCTCTCCACGTCTATTTTCCTGTAAGATAACTATCAATAGAAGTGTTTTTGAAGTGTTTCTGCTTTCCTATAAGTTTTGTTTCACTCTGTTTTACATTAAGTTAATATTAAATCTCTATAATATCCTATCTAATAATAGACAAACATGGTAATTAACCATACCTCCGCTACGCTTCCCATTGGCTAGTCAGAGTGATATGCAAATTAACTGCCAACCAAGATGGCGGCCGGCAGCCATGCAGCTGAAGCGAACATGAGGCTTGGTTGCCCCGGCGATGGAGGAAGCCAAGGTTCCCCGCCTGCCTCGGCTCAGCTCTGAGCTCCGGATGCAACAATGTTGCAATTATAGAAGCTAAACAAATCCAGAAACCTGCTTTCAGCCAGCGGGGCCTCAGAGCTTAGAGCGGCCAGTGATGGCAACAGAGTTTCAATTATAGAAGCTAAACAAACCCAGATACCTGCTTTCTGCTGGCAATGGCCTCAGAGTTGGAGCCGGCTCTCAGCTCCAGTGACAGCTATAGAAGGTAAATAAATCCCAGAATAAAAAAAAAAAGGAAAAAAAAAAGAGGTTGGGAGCTTCAGTCCCCCACCAGCCTAAAAACAGCCCTCAGCTCCTCATCCAGGCTGGCCAGGCACCCCAGTGGGGACCCCCACCCTGAAGAGGGTGCAGGCAGCCTGAAAACAGCCATCAGCCCCTCATCCAGGCTGGCCAGGCACCCCAGTGGGGACCCCATCCTGAAGGGGGTCTGACCAGCTGCAAACAGCCATCAGCCCGTCATCCAGGTTGGCCAGGCACCCAAGCGGGACCCCCACCCTGATCCGGATCACCCTTCAGGGCAAACCAGCCGGGCCCCACCCGTGCACCAGGCCTCTATCCTATATAGTAAAAGGGTAATATGCAAACTGACCCTAACAGCAGAAAGACTGGGAATGACTGGTCACTATGACACACACTGACCACCAGGGGGCAGACGCTCAATGCAGGAGCTGCCCTCTGGTGGTCAGTGCACTCTCACAGGGGGCAGCTCTGCTCAGCCACAAGCCAGGCTGATGGCTGCCAGTACAGCGGTGGTGGTGGGAGCCTCTCCCGCCTCCTCAGCAGCGCTAAGGATGTCTGACTGCAGCTTAGGTCTGCTCCCCACTGGCAAATGGACATCCCCCGAGGGCTGCCGGGCTGCCAGAGGGATGTCTGATTGCCATCTTGGGTCCAATCTCCTGGGGAGCAGGCCTAAGCCAGCAAGTGGTCACCCCCGAGGGGTCCCAGACTATGAGAGGGCACAGGCCGGGCTGAGGGACCCCCCTACCCCCGAGTGCACAAATTTTTGTGCACCGGGCCTCTAGTTATTGCATAATAGATTTGGCTTATGCTAAGAATTAAATAAAACAGTGGAGTTCAACCTAGTTACTGAAGTTATAGTTAGAACATAAATAAAATATATGTTAACATTTCCATTTTCTCCCTAACGCTCTTCATCAGCAAAGACTTTTAAAAACTAACTGAACTGTCCTGGCTGGTATTGCTCAGTTGGTTGAACATTGTCCCATGCACTGAAGGGTTGTTGGTTGGATTCCTGGTCAGGGCGCATGCCCAGGTTTCAGGCTCAATGTTTTGCTCTCACGTTGATGTTTCCCTCTCTTTCCCCCTTCCTCTCTCTTTAAAAATCATTAAAAATGTTTGAAACAACAATAACAACAAAAATGAACTGAACTTTCTCTTGTGAGGGAGTTTTAGATACTCAATATTCTTGATTCCAGGTAAAGACAGCAAGGACTATAGGTAGGAAACGACAATGTCCCTAAAAATTTGAATTTCCACATGCAGAAATAATTGCATTCTGAAATGAATAGAAGGGACATAGTATAAAGAAACTGAGTGAAGAAAAACTTGATTCAGAGTTTTAAAAATAAAGCAAATTTAAAAACAAGTACTCTAGTACTTTCCTCAAATTTAAAAACCAATGGCATTAGGGGTGAAGGGGGTGCAGGAAGAGATTGGACAATAATCGTGCACCTATTGATGAGGACAGTGGGTGGGGAGTGAGGGCGGAGGGTGGGGTGGGAACTGGGTGGAGGGGAGTTATGGTGGGAAAAAAGAGGAACCAATGTAATAATCTGAACAATAAAGATTTAATTTAAAAAAAATAAAAATTAAAAAAAATAAAAATAAAAACCAATGATATTAAAAGCCCACCAAAAATAATCAGCAATGAAAATAATCTAAATATATAGGAATATAGAAATTTTATTAACTAGTGTAATAGCATTAAACATTCAAATGTTTAGTGCCTGTTTTTATGCCAGGTGTGCGGGATACATCTGCAAAGACTTAATCCCTATTATTTTTACTAGAATCATTTTAAAATAGGAAACTCGCTCACTATTTTTAAGTCCTGGATCAATTTATTATCTAAACACTTTGTAGACCCCATGTAAAAAATTATGAGTTCCCTAACCGGTTTGGCTCAGTGGATAGAGCATCGGCCTGTGGACTGAAGGGTCCCAGGTTCGATTCTGGTCAAGGGCATGTACCTTGGTTGCGGGCACATCCCCAGTAGGGAGTGTGCAGGAGGCAGCTGAATTGATGTTTCTCTCTCATTGATGTTTCTAAGTCTCTATCCCTCTTCCTCTCTGTAAAAAATCAATAAAATATATATTTAAAAATTATGAGTGAAAATGTCCTACAAGTACAGTCTTCATATTAGAAATGCCATTATAATGATGAATGTCACGTGGGAGAAGGTGGGGCCGAGAGCATCTAAGTCAGTGTAAGTGAAGGAAACAGACCAGTTATAAATCAGTGCTTTCTCTACATTGTGTTTGCATAGAGTTTATCATCTGGTCTTTTTCATTAAATATAATAAAAGCAGATACCGTTCACTGAGTATTTGTATATATGAGGCATAGTTCCAAGAGCTTCCACCCATTAATTAACTCTTTTCATCTTTATAATAAGCCTATGGAGCATGTTCTATTTTTTTTATCTCCGTTTCACAGATTATGAAGCTGAGTAGAGATTAAAGTAACTTGCCAAAGGTCCATTCATTAACTCTTTTCATCTTTATAATAAGCCTATGTAGCATGTTCTATTTTTTTTATCTCCGTTTCACAGATATGAAGCTGAGTAGAGATTAAAGTAACTTGCCAAAGGCTCACATCTGTTCATTGATTAACCTGGGATTGAACCTTGAAGTTTTGATCCACAACTGGCTTTTTTTTTCTATCCACTACACAACAGTGCACAAAATGAAGCCAATTACTAGTAAAGGTGTGTGATTATGGAGCTCTGATAAGCCATTGCCTTCTTTTTAACTCCTATAGCCATTAACTCTCCCACCTACAGGAGAAACACAACCCCATGTCTGAATTTGACTTGGAGAACTTGGCAATCTGTGGATCCAACTTGTTTGTGGCAGGAACAGAGACCACCAGTTCCACCCTGAGATACGGGCTCCTGCTCCTCATGAAACATCCAGAGGTGGAAGGTACAGCAAGCATTTTAGTGATCAGGGCACGAGGCAAGGGTGGGAAGACACTGCTGACAGTGACTGCTTCGCTTTCTCTGGGCTGCCTTTCAGAGCACCATGCAAATGGCCATGTATGTGGTTTGCTTGTGTAGATTAGAACTCTATCTAATAATGCTGATAAGGAAGAAGCACCTTTGAGAACTGAAAGGCTGTTGTTTAAACTGGAAGCAGAGGAACTTCTGAATCCTGAGTCTTATATATGAGGTTCAATGCCAAAGAGTAAGCCCTATTTAGATGAGGGACCCATGAGTCACAATGCTGGGTGCTCATCCTAGGCCTGTCAATTCCTGGCTGTGTGACCTCAGACAAGTCATTTAATCTTTCAGGCCTCTGTTTTCCCAACTTGAAAATGGACCAGATTTCCCAAAGGGGTTTTTTAGCTGTGATATAACAACATTCAAAAATGAAATGTTGGTAGGTTGATTTTCTCAAGCGCATTCTCAGAGCACAGGCCTTATAAAGCCAGTGTTTATGCTGCTCAACAAAATGGTATTTACCATCCCCACAAAACTAGAAGGAGAGTGGATGAAGGTGACAAAGAAGCAGCTCCCACTAGAATGAGGATCAAACATGTCCCCCTACAGCTGCTTTGCCAGGAATCATGGGCTCCGCCATAATCCCTGCTACAAAGGTCCTTGCCTCCCCCGTACATGAGAACAAACCAATGAAGCCAGGAAGCTGAGAAGATAGTTAATCCAGCCTTTATGTTTCCTTCAGCAAGTCTCTGGCATTTACAGCAAAATAGAAAAGAGAAATTCCATCAGGAGCAGAGCAATGGGCTGTTTAACAACAGGTCTTTGACATTGGGAACCTTTTCTAGGCCATGTTCTGCTGCACATGGCAAGCATTTCAGGTAATTTCCAGGTACCCAGGGAACACATCCCTTAAGTGGCATTCATGATTCATGTCTCTGCAGCCAAAGTTCATGAAGAAATTGACAGTGTGATTGGACACAACCAGAGGCCCTCCTTGAAGGACAAGATGAAGATGCCTTACACAGAGGCTGTGCTGAATGAGATACAAAGATACATCACCCTCCTTCCGTCTAATTTACCACATGCTGTGACCAAGGACACGAAATTCAGACAATATGTCATCCCCAAGGTTAGATGTGTCTGGGAAAACGGACTGGGATAGGAGGGGTGGTACGGTCCCTCAGTGGGCCCATGAGAGGCTCTCAGTTCTATTGCAGGAAGAGAGCAGTCAGAGTCAGATGGCCGTGGTTGGAAATCTGTCACTGCACGCAGTGCACCCTCAGGTCACTCTGCAGCTCTGCGGCCGGGTCTCTGCCTTCCTAGAATGGGGGAGGCTGACCTGGGGCTTCAAGGCCGCCTCCTGCTCTCATATAGGATGTATTTTGGGAGCAGTGATTTCCATTAACGAGAATCTTACGGGAACTGAAATCTGATTTTTCAGGTTAGATTTTAAAAAGGGGGGAAGTGGAAAATGTGTCTGTAGCGCTAAGGCAGCGGTTCTCAACCTGTGGGTCACGACCCCTTTGGCGGTCGAACGACCCTTTCACAGGGGTCGCCTAAGACCATCCTGCATATCAGATATTTACATTACGATTCATAACAGTTGCAACGTTACAGTTATGAAGTAGCAAGGAAAATAATTTTATGGTTGGGTCACAATATAAGGAACTGTATTTATAGGGCCAGAAGGTTGAGAACCACTGCTCTAAGGTAATTAAGCCAATGTCGATCTTCTTTAGCCCAAATGTTCTCCTCCCAGAACTTTATGTATCGGCCATTTGAGATGTTGCTGCTCCTGACAGTTAACATTTGTAGGACACTTAGCATTTACCAAAACTTACATGCTCACTAGGGATATAGTCAGTCTCCTGTAGTGATTAGGGGCTTCGGTTTTACATTTAAATAGTTCCAGAGCATAGAAGAGGAAGAAAAGGTGCCAATCTGATCAAAATATTGCAAAACAGAATAAAAATACTACAAAACAGCCGCCGATCTTACTTAAAACTATCAATGCAAACGTGTATTAGTACATTAAGTCTAGCATCACATTACAAACCCCACATCACCAACAAATTGAGATCCTTAAGAACACAGGAATGGTCTAACACCAGGAAATCTAGTTTAATAAAATTCACCATATAAATAAAATTTAGGAGAAAAATCATATGATAATCTCATTTGTACAGAAAATACTTTTGATAATATTCAATGGCCATTTTAATTAAAAAATTATTTTCAAATTATAATTGACATTTAATATTATATTAGTTTGAGTCATTAGTTTCAAGACCTACCTGGTACCATACACAGTTATTACAATTTTATTGACTATATTTCCTGTGCTGTATTTTACATCCCTATGACTATTTAAAGTTTTTTTTAAAATATATTTTATTGATTTTTCACAGAGAGGAAGGGAGAGGGATAGAGAGTCAGAAACATCGATGAGAGAGAAACATCGATCAGCTGCCTCCTGCACACTCCCCACTGGGTATGTGCCCGCAACCAAGGTACGTGCCCTTGACCGGAATCGAACCTGGGACCCCTGAGTCCGTAGGCTGACGCTCTATCCACTGAGCCAAGCCGGTTAGGGCCCTATGACTATTTATAACTGCCTATTTGTGCTTCATTTTTATTTTTTAACCCTTAATAAAGTAGGAATAGATGAACATCTCTTTAGCCAGAAAAAAAACATATTTCCCAATTATGCTTATTGATGAAAGATTAAAAGCATTCCTAAGTAGGAATAAAGCAAGGCTATCTACCAGTACTAATATTATGCAAATAGAATTAGGAAAAAATAGTGAGATAAGACATTCCAAACAAAGATGCAACTTTGTAAATGATATAATTATACCTGGAATTAAAAGCCAAAGCACAATTGCAAAATTAACCAAAGCACAATTGCAAAAACAGAATTATTCAGTGGTTAGGTACAAATTTATTATTTAAAAAAATCAATTGCCACCTATATAAAATAAAAATGATTTTAAAAATATAATGAAGATAAGTTTTCATTAGTAAAAACAAGGATAAAATATTTAGGAATAAACTGAACAAAAAAATTCAAGATCTATAAAACGAAAACTGAAATGTTAATGAGAGATATAAATTGTTTGAATAAATTACAAGATTTATTCTGCATTTGGGTAGAAAAGTAGCAGTTATCCCCAAATCAAAAAATCTATACATTTATGAGATCTCAATGAAAATATCAACCAGATTTTCTTGGAACTAAGCTAGCAGATCCTAAATTTGATATGGAAAATAAAAAAAATACATAATCAGGGATAGGTTCTAACAAATGTTAGAATGTAATACAAAGTCACAGTTATTAAAGCAGTGTAATATACCTTCTTGAAAAGACAGATCAAAGGAATAAAATCTAGAAATAAACTTAATTATACATGAAAACTTCGTACTTGATGAAGGTGTCTTCCCCTTAGAGCAGCGGTTCTCAACCTGTGGGTCGCGACCCCTTTGGGGGTCGAACGACCCTTTCACAGGGGTCGCCTAAGACCTTCGGAAAACACATATATAATTACATATTGTTTTTGTGATTAATCACTATGCTTTAATTATGTTCAATTTGTAACAATGAAATTGGGGGTCACCACAACATGAGGAACTGTATGAAAGGGTCGTGGCATTAGGAAGGTTGGGAACCACTGCCTTAGAGGGACAATATGGAATATTCAACAGAGGTTAGAAAACTCTTGGGGGAGTTGGAAAATAATAACAACAGATCCCTGCCTCATATCTTACATGAAACTTTATTCTTTGTGGCTCAAATATACACACATAGAATGTTAAACTGTAGAAGTACTAGGAATAAAAGCGATGACTTTTTTTGAGAATTTCAGAGTTCCAAAAGACTTCTAACATTGACTCCCAACACCAAAAAAGAGAGGAGGAAGAGGGCCCTGTGTTTAAAAATCGATAAATTTGGCTATATGCAAATAAGAAAAATCTGCCTGGAAAAATAAAGTCAAAAGATAAATGACAAACTGAGAGGAGATTTTGCATGGTTCATAAGAGGAAAGGACTAATTACTGAAAAATAAAATGAACTCCTACAGTCAGTTTGAACAAACCCAAAACCAACAGATGCAGAACAAGAAAAACAAAATTAAAATTTGAGTAGAAATAATTACAAATGGTTTTTAAATGTGTAAAAATATACTCACACAATGAAATATAATGAAAATAATAATTCTAAAGAAAATTTTTTTTTTACTTATAATATGTTGGCAGGGTGTAAAAAAGCATATAGTTTTGCTAGTGTTATAAACTGGTGTAACCTCTATGGAAGACAATGTGTTAATATCTATTAAAATTCAAAACACACATACAACTTGAAGAGTAGCTCCACTACTAGGAATTTATCCTTTGTGTACTTTCTATAAAATAAGAATATTTATTGCAGCAATATTTGTGATACTTGAAGATTGGGAAACCCCCAAATGTTCATTTACAAAGGACTTTAAAACTTCCTTTATTTCTATAAAGTCGAATACTAAGCAAGCTGCAGCACACTATAGGATACTACTATCTGTGTGAAAATAGTGGAGGATATATGTATATAAGTGTCCTTTCTTTAAATCCATAAGATATCTCCCAAAGGATAGATCATAAAATGCTAACAGTAATTACACCAAGAAAACCAGGGGACTTGAGTATAAGAAGAGAGACTTATTTTTACTTTATACCCTTTTGTACACACCTGAATTCAGAAAGGAACAAATTGTAGAAAAGTCTTTGTACATATTTTGGGGTATTTTATTCCATGTGCATGTATTGCCCCTCCAATAATTCTAAAATTACGTTTAAGGACATAGAAAATAAAGTGAAAATGGAAAAAAGGCAGCTTTCACTTAAACAGGTGCTTTATGATCAGATAGAACTTGGGCAAATTCTAAGTATGCCACTTGCTAAAAGTGTAACCTTAAGTAAGTTATTTTTCCTCTCTGAATCTCAATGTCCTCACTTATACAATGAGAACAAGAAGAGAGCCTGCTGGATACAGTTGCAGTGAGAATTAAATACACTTTATAAACAGCTAAGCACAGTGGTGCTTTTAATATTGTTTTGTCACTTAAGCCTCACAGAAATCTGTAAATTAGGAGGAAAGCCTGTGTTTTTGTTACCTCACCCCATTTTTCAAATGAGGGAAGTGGAATCTGATTCAGTAGATTCAACTTTGCGTATCTCACTTTCTTCCATTCACACCTGAATTCAGAAAGGAACAAATTGTAGAAAAGTAGACTCTTCCGATTTGAGGCAGCAATTCCAGTAAATGTCATGTCTAGACAATGTGGGTGGCAAACCCCCACTTATCAACAATAACTGGTTACCTCACATTGATCATGACATCACTCTTCCCAAAGAGAATTATCTTATTACTCAATAAGTATTGTAAGATAATAGCATGTATAAAATAGCCATAACTCAAGACAATCACTCACCAGGCAAGCTTAAGAGTGCCCAGTCCTATTCAATCCACTAATTAGGAGTGTTAGCCTTGTTAATGAATCAAAGATAGGCACGATCAAGTACAACTCCTCTCTCTTTTCTTGGTTCCAGGGCACCACAGTATTGCCATTATTGTCTTCAGTCTTGCTGGACTGCAAGGAGTTCCCCAATCCAGAGACGTTTGACCCAGGCCACTTTTTGGATAAAAATGGCAGCCTCAGGAAAACAGATTACTTCATACCCTTTTCCCTTGGTAAATACAAGTAAATCCATCCACACCATACACCTGCACATTTCGGACAACTTTTTAGCTTCACTGAGATTTTGGCATAACTAAGTAATCCCTGGATGATAGCGAAGTTGATCATGTGAGACTGTTACAGTTTCTGATGTAACTGTATGGAGCCACTTTAGTCTGTGCACCAGTAGGATTAGGGAAGTCACCCAGGGACTGTTTTGTTGTTGGGTAACTGAGTATAATGCCAGTTTTTTAAAGAAACCAAAGTCAAGCCAATTCAAATGCCACCTGTTACCAGATGACAAAGGGACCTGCTTTTGCAGACTCTTATCTGTTGATTTCCCCTTTGTAATAGTGACTTTTCCAAAGCAAATGTGCAAGTTTTTTTCTTCTTTTAAAATTACTAATGATTATTAACTTTCTGATTCTTAGAGCCGGAGGCCATCAAAGAGAGTTGGCGACTTCGTATTTTTTCTTCCCCTCTGAAACCTGAGCCCACATACCCTTGCCTCTTTTCAAGAGCTGGTTGGCTCCCAGTTACTATTTCCCATAAGGTTATAAAGACAACTTAGGATTGGTCAGCACACATTCTTTTTCCTTATCTTATTCAATCATTTGCTAAGTATTTAAAAAATAACAGTTAAGATGTTTTGTTTCTAATTACAGTGATAATATGTGTTCAACGTAAAAGATGGAAAATGCAGAAAAGCAAAAAAAGGGAAGGAAATAAAAATTATTTGCCATTTCGCTCTACAGAGATAACCACTGTTGTCTAAGCATACATAATAGATGTATATTTAAAAATAAAATTTGGTTCATTCTGTACAATCTTTGATAATTTATTTTCACTAGTTTGTTGTGATAAAAGACAGACTGTGGTGTTAAATAATCTTCCACATCAACATATTTAGGTTTCATTATGTGAAATGCAGAAGAATTTATTCCATTAGTTCGTTATAGATGGATATACAGTTTTCGTCTGACTCATCAATATCATAAATAACAATGCAAGTGACATCCGAATAGAGGCATCTCTCTTTCCTATGGCTAAGTACCCAGAAGGAGAACAACCCAATTAAAGAGCGAACATTTCTTGAGAGAGTTTTGATATATACTGACAAATAATTGGCTTCTGGCAGTTGATAAAATTCCCTTTTCTGATCAGTGTTTTCCATAGCTCTTAGGGGGCGTATTGAATTGGTTGTCTTGGTTGGCATATTGTATTTGAATATGAGCTATTTATTGTATTTGAATTTGGAGCGAACTAATGGGAATGTTTCCTCCTTCCAGGGAAACGGGCCTGTGTTGGCGAGGGCCTGGCCCGCGTGGAGCTGTTCCTCTTCCTCACCACCATTCTGCAAAACTTTTCCCTCAAGCCCCTGGTGGAGCCCAGGGAACTAGAGACCAAACCCCTTGTTACTGGGCTTCTCACCGTTCCCCCGCCTTTCAAGCTGCGCCTTCTTCCTAGATGAAAGAACTTTCCTCTTTTAACAATTTGATTCAAAGTAATTGCTTTTCCTCTTACTCCCCAGTAGTCTTTCTCTTCACTTTAAATACTGTGTAGGACAGAAACACTACTCACTAAAAACTTGACGGACATTTGTTTAAATCTGCAAATCCCTTGACAAAAAGGAGCTGGGTCCTGGAAACTCCAAGGGCACAAACACTGTATTCATACCCTGTACAGTTCTTTATAAACCACGCTTCAGCAGAGCCAAGACCAGGCCCACACAAGGCTTTTGTCGGGGATAATTAGCAATATAGTAGAGCCTTCACTCTTTCTGTGGCTTTGCACATATGCCGATTTTCTGCTGTTTTTCAAAACAGGGATGTTACTATAATAGCCTATGTGTGTGATTTCTATTTCCAATTGAAAGCATGGATAGGATTTGTACCACATTCACAAAATAAATCCTTACTTCCACAATAGATTTTCTTTGTATGTTTGACTTTATTTCAAGTCTCAAACATTTCTTTCCATGAGTTATGGCTCTCTACAGTTAGGATAAGATTAAATACATGAAATTAAACAATAACCTATCACAAATCTCTCCCTGCCCCACCCTCATCTATTTGCAACTATTGATGTGCATGGGGCTCAAAGAGGCTTCTTTTGTTTTTTTAGAAATATTTGTATTGATTTCAGAGAGGAAGGGAGAGGGAGAGATAGAAACATCAATGACGAGAGAGAATCATTGATTGGCTGCCTCCTGCACGCCCCCTACTGGGAATCGAGCCTGCAGCCCAGACCGGTGCCCTGACTAGCAATCAAACTGTGATCTCTTGGTTCATAGGTCGACACTTAACCACTGAGCAACACTGGCCAGGCTCAAAGAGCCTTCTTGCATAAGATGTCAAACTATGCATAGCCACGTCCTATTCAGAAAGAGGAGAGAGGTGGATTTTGGGGTTGAAGAGCAAGAGAAGCTGCAAGGGAAGACTGAGCATTCCCAAGAGAACAGTGACTCAGATAATAGCTGCAACTACCCCAGCAGTGGCCCAGCTGTGAGCAGCAGCTGCCACAAAAGGATGGTTCAAAAACTAGCAGGCAAAACAAAAACAAACAAACAAAAAAAACTAGCAGGCAGCCCTACCTCCAGGGACCCTGGGGGGAAAGGAGCTTTAAAGGTAGAGCTGAGCTTCAGGGTAAATACCCCAAAGAACTGAAAGCAGGGACTTGACCTGACATTTGACACCAGTGTTCCTACAAGCATAATTTACAAGAGCCAAAAGGTAGAAACAACCCAAATATCCATTGACAGATGAATGGGTAAGCAAAATGTG
The DNA here is from genome assembly GCF_000412655.1 of Myotis brandtii. Lineage (NCBI taxonomy): Eukaryota > Metazoa > Chordata > Mammalia > Chiroptera > Vespertilionidae > Myotis > Myotis brandtii. Next base: position 753,525 of record NW_005371709.1, read on the forward strand.
ACTATACATATATGTACAATGGAATATTATTCAGCCTCAACAGGGAAGGATAAATATTCTATAAATGGTGAAAGAAGCAAGATAGAAAAGACCACATGTCGTATGATTCCTTTATATGAAATATTCAGAATAGGGAAATCCACAGAGACAGAAAGTGGATTAGTGATTGCTTAGGGCTAGAAAGTGACTACAAGTGAGCACAGGATTTTCTTGGGGGTGATGAAAGTATTCTAAAATTAGGCTGTCGTGATGATTGCACAACTCTGCATATTCTAAAAACTACGGAACTGTATCCTTAAACAGGTGAATTTTATAGGATGTAAATCATATCTCAATAAAGTTGTCTTTTCAAAAAGTACATATGCACAAGCACAAAATCATTAATAATTAACACAATTGTCCTGATAAGTAGAAGCATAATGACTACGTACTATATGGCTAATGGGCATCTTTGAAACCCTGCCTCAGGGCACACAGCAGTCAAAATTCAGGTTCAAGCATCCCAGCTCAAGGCCATCTGGAACATCAGTATGGAAGTGGGACAGGCCAGTGAGGGAAAGGGAAGATCCCAGCACCAGGCATGACCATAACTAGAGGGAATCGGCCTACCTATGGGGAGTGAACAATTCAATCTAGAGCTTCCTAGGGGAGTGGGAAACTCAGGCTAGATTGAGGCTGATGTTGAAATGGAATAGAAAGACGGGTGAGATGAATTGAAAGTTATACATAGGTCCTATCTGGTAAATAGTAAGTATTTCTACAAATTTGCAATCACAGCAAGACAGGTTTAGAACAGAATATCTTTGATTTTAGTGATGTCAAATATTAAGTCTCAAAGACCTTACTTAACATAATCCAGTACAAAAGGTTATAATATATAACTTTTGGTCAGTTCTAGCTCTGAATTTTTGGTGAACTTGCATTCAGCTTCATATTTATGGTCATTTGGGATGAAAACCCTCCATAAATTTCCAGTTCTCAGGGCTCTTGTAGACCAAGTCCAAGAAGCTTGCTCAGGCTCCTCTTTCCTGTGTATCTTCTCTGTTAGTTTCTAACACATAAGAATATGTTTGATCTTCAATGATGACCCAGTTGCTTCAGGATGAACATAGAACAGAATAAAGCTAATAGGTTTGAAAGCTGATCATGTCTGACATCTTCTAGCTGTGTGACCTTAGGCAGGTCCAGACTTTCTCTGATCTTCATCTAAACAAATTGAAATTAGCAACACCTACCTTTTAGGTTAGGGAGTTGAGAATGCATGTATTTTCCCTGGCAATTAGCAGGGGCTCATAAATGATGGCTTTTGTGTTATCAAGTCATTGAAAATTCTACCATAGTCAGTGCAAATTCAAATTTTAACTTTTAAGCCATTCATGCTTTTTTCCAGTCTGTTTCAGGGTTTAATGTGAAAATTCCAGGCTTGGTCACTATTCAATCAATTAATATTTGTCATATTTATCTGATATAATATTGACATGTTAAATTCTTTTATACTTATTATAATATTGAATTTTTCTGAATCTAAGATGCCATCTGTTTTAAAATGTTTTCCAGTTTCAGAGACAATAAAATGTGAAATAAACAGCACCTTAGAATCAATGAAATATAGTTGCTACCTAGTATGTTTGGACTTATAATCCATCACTGGTCTGCTTAACAGGGCTGTTCAAAGTCTAAATTATGTTAGTCCTTTCTTTTCAAAGACCAGATTACTTTGTGCCAGACTCTTCCAGTTAACCTCTGCCAGATACCCTGATACCCAATATGATGTCATTTCAGAACACACATTGCATTCGTTTTTCAGACTCAGAAAGAACCTCTTTACTTCCAGCAAGGAAGATGACACAGGTACAGACTATTTACAAATTAGGCAACACCGGTACACAGAATGGATTCAGAGTCCATGCCATCCATGCTTCCCATTGGCTAGAGGGCAGTCTGAACCAACATGTCACCGAACCAACGATGGCCCTGTTGGAAGTAGGGTTAGTGGGGACATGTGGAGGAGCCAGGGTTGCTGAAATCCCATTTAATCATTTCCTGTCCTGTTCTAAAGTCAACAAAATGTCAATGCAGAGGATAGTTCATTATTTGTTACAACTTTTCAACTGTATTTAATACATGTTATATATCAAGTGTAGGAGGAACTGGGAGTCCAGAAAGAAATACGACATTGTCTCTGGTCTTAAGAACCTTATATTTTAACCAAGGAAGATCACACACACACACACACACACACACACACACACACACACCAAAAGTAGAGGAAACCCCAGAAGCATTTCCCTTCTTGGAAACCCCTGAAGGGCTGCATTTAGTAAAAGCATATTCAAGAATATTTATTCCGGTTGAAGATAGTGGGAATGGAATATTGTGAATTGACTTCCAACTTTTGAAACCAACTGAAAGCAAAATAAAAGATCAAAAAAGAAAAAAGGAACTTCCCCCTCCAATAAATAAGGGAGAAGTTATAAACACAAGACTATGCAGAATGCCTGCCAAATGAAGAGAATTTTGAACTTAATCCGTGAGAACACAGAGCCAACACATCTCTGCACAGACTGTGGGAAAGAGATCAATTTAACTAAAATTAAGTGTCAGATTACAGAGCGTGGATTGAAAAATTGCCACTTAAAAATGAAATCTGGCCGAACCGGTTTGGCTCAGTGGATAGAGCGTCGGCCTGCGGACTGAAGGGTCCCGGGTTCGATTCCGGTCAAGGGCATGTACCTGGGTTGCGGGCACATCCCCAGTAGAAGATGCGCAGGAGGCAGCTGATCGATGTTTCTCTCTCATCGATGTTTCTAACACAGTGGGGGTGTGCAGGAGGCAGCTGGTCGATGTTTCTCTCTCATTAATGTTTCTAACTATCTCTCTCCCTTCCTCTCTGTAAAAAATCAATAAAATATATATATATTTTTAAATGAAATCTGTGGTTGAAAACATCGGAGCATACCAATCGCCACCCCTTAATGGATTCTGTGCTGCTTTATTAGGGCCATTACTTGGGTTCCCAAGAAGGTAAGCCCTTCTGGGTTTCCTCTACTTTCTGAACCCGCTCACCCTCTCCTGCTGGATTTCCAATGCCCTCCAGGAACAGGCTGCTCCTCTGGCCCAGACAAACTCCCCCGGGGCCCCACCCCCTCATTGTCTTCACTAAGCCTGCCTCGCTTTTCAGTAACAGTTTGGATACACTGTCCGGTGCGATGTATATAGTACTCATATTTATTATTTTCTTACTGCCTTGACTAGGATGCTTTCCCCTTCTGTCTATTCCTCAGGGACCTCAAATGCCATCTGTTTGAATCTGAAAGCAGCATCTCTTCCCCCAGCAGCTCTTCTTGGGAAATGGCACCACCTGTTGCCCAAGTCAAGAACCTGGGGGCCGTTCTAAATTCTTCCTGGTCACTCATGTCCCAGATGCACTCGACCTCTAAGCCTCTAAGCCTCTAAGCCTCTAAGCCTCTAAGCCCGCTCCGTTTCCACTCTTGCGGATCCTCATGACTAACTGCACCCTGTTTTTCGCCTCCACGGCCAGAACCTCAGTCCCGCTCTGGTTCATCCTTACCTGGATCTGACTTCCTGCCTGGCTTCACCCCCTCCCTCTGCACAGGTCACACTGTAGCCAGCGTGGTCTTCCTTCCACGCCAGCCACAGCCAGTCACATCGTGTCCACTTGCCCCTTGCTTCCTCTGTTCAGATTCTTTATCGGTTCTCCATTCTCCTTAGTTAAGTCCAAACTTCTCTCCCTCGCCAAGGCCCTCAGGACCTATGTTTATGATCTTTCCAACGTCAGGTCGCCCCTCTTCCCCAACACCCCTCCTTTCTCCTCACCACACCAAACAACTTGCTATCTTTCCAAAGTCTCTGTAAATGTTTTTGCCATTTGAAAACAAGTATGGTAAAAAATACACCAACAGAGGACAGGTTTTGAACATATATATCCTCTCCCTCCATTTGGCTAACTCCTATTTGTGTTTCCAAACTAAGTTCAGGCATCATTTTCTCTAAACCTTTGCTATCACTTACCCCTGGTCTGATTTCAGTGTCACTCCCTTGTGTTTCAAAAAAACTCTGTGTATACCTCTCTACAAACATGGCATTATGCTATAATTGTGTTGTTGTTGTTGTTTGTGTGTGTGTGTGTGTGTGTGTGTGTGTTTTAACTTCCTTGATTAAAATATAAGGTCCTTCAGGCCAGAGAAAATATCTTATTTCTTTCTGTACTCCCAGTCCCTCCTATACTTGATATATAACATGTATTAAATACATGTTGAAAAGCTGTAACCAATAATGAACTATCTTTGTTCTCTTGGATAAGGTACTCAGGAGTGAAATTGTTGGGTTGTACAGTAAATTTATAGTTAACTTTTAGGGGGCTGTACTTAATCATTTAAAGCTTTTTTTTTTGAGATATAATTTGTATACCATAAAACTCACCTGCTCTAAATATACAATTCAATGAATCTTTATATATTAACAGAGTTGTACAATCACCGCAATCTAATTTAAAAACACATTTCCCATCCTGAGAAGAAACGTTGTGCTCATTTATAGTTGCTCTACATTTCTACTCCCAGCCCCAGGCAACCTCTAATTTACTTTCTGTCTCTATATTCTAAGCATTTCATATAAATTGGGTCATATAATATGTGGTCTTTTGTGTGTGACTTCTTTCACTGAGCATATTTTTAAGATTCATTCATATAACACAATATATCAGTACTTCACTCCTTTTCATGTCAGTGATATTCCATTGTATGGATAGGCCATACTGTGTTTACCCATTCACCAATCAATGATTATTTGGGTTGTTTCCACTTTTTTTCTAGTGTGAATAATACTGCTATGAACATGCATGAGCGAGTTTTTGTGTAGACATATGTTTCACTTCTTTTAGGTAGATACCTAGAAGTGAAATTGCTGAGTTATATAGTAAATACATATTCAATCTTTTAAGAAACTGCAAAACTGTTTTCCAAAGTAGCAGCACCATTTACATTCCCATTGGCAATATACAGGGTAGTCAAATGTAGGTTTGTGGTCGTAATACATTCAAATAATAAAATAATTAACAAATAAAAATACAAGAATGAACTCTGTTTTGTGTACTCACGACTGTCTGTGGATTCTAGTGTCCTGTTCTCGCCAACACTTGTTACTGTGCCTTTTTTTGGTTTAGCCGTTCTAGTGGACACGAAGTGGTTTTAACTTGCATTTTCTTCATGACCAGTGATGTTGAACATCTTCAAATGTGCTTATTAGCCATTCATATCTCTACTTTAATCAAATGTCTCTTCAAATCTCCTAGTCGTTTTTAACTTGGGTCGTTTGTTTTAATATTGTGTTGTAAGAGCTCTTGACGTATTCTGAATATATTACCAGATATATGACTTAAGTCTGTTTACTTCCACCCTGTGGCTTATCTGTTCATTTTTTCAGTGGTGTCTGTTAAAAGATTTTGGGGGAGAAAAGGGACAAGGCAGAGCTGTGCTTCAGAAAGATGGCCTGGCGGTTCCTGTTCTCACCAACACTTGTTACTGTGCCTTTTTTTGGTTTAGCCATTCTAGTGGACACGAAGTGGTTTTAACTTGCATTTTCTTAATGACCAGTGATGTTAAACATCTTCACGTGTACTTATTAGCCATTCATATCTCTACTTTAATAAAATGTCTCTTCAAATCTTCTAGTCGTTTTTAACTTGGATCGTTTGTTTTAATATTGTGTTGTAAGAGTTCTTCACGTATTCTGAATATATTACCAGATATATGACTTAAGACTGTTTACTTCCACCCTGTGGCTTATCTGTTCATTTTTTCAGTGGTGTCTGTTAAAAGATTTTGGGGGAGAAAAGGGACAAGGCAGAGCTGTGCTTCAGAAAGATGGCCTGGCGGCAGTGTGTGCGATGGACGGAAAGGGACAGAGAGCTCTACTTTATGACTCTGCTTTAAACTATAACACAGGTGGCAGCTGAGCGGCAACCTATGAACCAGGGGGTCACGGTTGGATTCCCCGTCAGGGCACATGCCCAGACTGCAGGCTCAACCTCCCCTGAGGGGCGTGCAGGAGGCAGCTCCTCAGTGATTTCTCTCTCATCATCGATGTTTCTCTCTCTCTCCCCCCTCCCCCCTCCTCTCTGAAATCCATTTAAAAAACACATTAAATTATAACGTAGGGAATAAGCATCGTCCAAGTTTTTCAAAATTCTCTGGGAATCAAAGGGTTATAAGCAGCTAGTTATTGAAGCCGGTTTCCAGTGCAGTTAATCAGTAAACCAGAATCAGTGAAACCACCGAACCCGGGGACGTGCAAAACCCTCCAAAGGGTTTTCCTGCCTTCGGAGGGGCCGAGGAATGGGGCAGGAGAGGTGATCACCCCGGGGCCACAGACATAACTTCCAGCTGTGGGCGCACAGCGCTGCGCGCCTCCCCAGGTGCCG
>NW_005371709.1:760087-760536 GCF_000412655.1 Myotis brandtii
GTCTGCAGGCGGGCGCTGGCCAGAGCTGGTTCCCGGCCCCTGGGTTTGGGCTGGCGAAGAAGCAGGTCTGGGGGAGAGCGTGGCTCCTTGCCGCGGGTCCCTCGGAAGCAGCCCGGCGAGATGTCAGGCCTGCTCTCCGTCTTCCTCCACCTCTTCCTTCTCTGCCAGTTGGCGGCCCCGGTGACCTTCCGCCACCGCCGCTACGACGACCTCGTGCGGACGCTGTACAAGGTGCACAACGAGTGCCCCCACATCACGCGTGTCTACAGCGTGGGGCGCAGCGTGAAGGGCAGACACCTCTACGTGCTGGAATTCAGCGACTACCCTGGGATCCACGAGCCCCGTAAGCCCCGAGCTGTCCTTGGAGTGTGGAGGGCAGGACCCTTCCTTACAAATCCCGTCCCGGGGGTGGCGGTGGGGAGGCCCCGGACCCTCCACCTGCCAAAGAG
>NW_005371709.1:760889-786046 GCF_000412655.1 Myotis brandtii
TACTCTGTCTTCCTCAGTCTATCTAATGCCTCAGGAGACACAAGCAGAAACCATTAGCCCTTCTGATTCTGCCAGGAAACTGAGAAGGGTTTGGGGATATTTCCTTGGGGAAGGACGGTGAGATAGAGTATGGTGTCCTGGAGAGGGTCTGAGGTCTGGGGTATTAGTTTTATTCATTGCATTATTTATTGTTAGTTTGTTTCTATTATAAAAGCAAGTGATGTTTGGATTAAAATTAGAAATTAGAGAAGGGAAAAAAGTCATAATCCCACCACTCACAGATGACATTGCTAACATACTGATGTATATCCTTCCAGACTTTTTCTACGCATAGTTAAAACCCCCTTACACGGTTTATTTTATAAAATTGGAATCATACTGCAACTGCATTTCTCACTGCATAGCCTCTTATGAATGGCACCCATGTCTGTAAATGTAGATCTACATCATCATGTTTGGCTGTATAACATTCCATTGCATGGTTGTATCTAACTGTTCATTTATTGATGGACATTTGAGTTTTTTCTGATTTCTCACTGCTTTACTTATAACAACTGTGACATTCAAGTTATGTCAGTTTCTCCTTCAAACTGTCCACCTCAAATCTCTCTTCTGCTTCACTTCCACACCCTCCCCCTAGCCCAACTTCATCCCAACCTGCCTAAGCCATTATACTAGGCTCCTAGCTGACCTCCTAACTGCCACCACTCTCTGCGCCTTCCATTTAGCACAGAGATGCCGGAACAATTTTCCTAAATGCTGATACCATCGTCTCACCCCCCTGCTTAAAGGCCTTCAATGACAACCTCACCCCAGGTGGGTTCTGTCCATGACCGCTTCAGAATATTACATGGCCAATGGGTAGCGGGGGAGGGTGGCTAAAGGAAGGCAGAGTGAATGATTAAGTGAGGATAAGGGCCTTGCTCTGAAGCCTCATTACATAGCAAGCACCTGCTTTTACTCGTGTCGTGCATTCATTGTGGAAGCCTGTGGGTGCTAATGGACATTGTAGAGTGAGTCCCTCCTTACTCCATGCCCTCTTCTGGATGCGCCCTCTACTTTCTAGCATTCAAGTCTTCCTTCAGGCTTTTTCATTTCGGTCCTTCTTTTCTCTGATACCTGTAACTTAGCTTTTCATCCACTTGTTCCTTTCATTTATTCGTTATTCATTCCACAAACTAGAGGCCCGGTGCACGAATCCGTGCATGGGTGGGGTCCCTCTGGGTGGCCTGCAGGGATCAGGCTGAAACCTGCAGTCCAATGCCACCTGCAGCTCCTACCTGCCGCTCCGCTCATCCCAGCCCACTGTGCCTGCTGGGGGCTCGTGCCCAATCAGTCCCAATTGGGAGAGGCTCATGCTGCTGCAGCACTTGCCAGCCATGAGCCCTGCATCTGGCGCCCTCCAAAGGGGAGTGGCCTGAGGGATCCAAGGGGAGTGGCCTGTGGGGTCGGGCTGAAACCGGCTCTTCGACATCCCCCGAGGGGTCCCGGATTGCGAGAGGGTGCAGACCAGGCTGAGGGATCCCACCAGGGCACAATGGGTCCGGGAAGGGACCGCGGGAAGGCTCCAGGGCATATCTGGCCCATCTCGCTCAGTCCCGATTGGCTGGACCCCCGCAGCAAGCTAACCTACTGGTCGGAGCATCTGCCCCCTGGTGGTCAGTGCATGTCATAGCGACTGGTCGACTGTCTGCCCCCTGGTGGTCAGTGCACGTCATAGCGAGCACTTGAGCAGCCTTAGCATATCATTACCATATTATGCTTTGATTGGTTGTTTGGTTGTTCTGCCGTTTCGTCTATTTGCATATTACCCTTTTATTATATAGGATATTACTGATTATGACTATATGCAAGCACTTCTGTAAATTCTGAATATACAACAGAGACTAAAACGAAGACACTGCCCTCGGGGCCTTAATTCTAGCTGGGTAAGACTGGCAATAGATGGGTAACTACGTAAATATATATATATTGTATTGGACAAAAATAAGTGCTGTAGAAAAAAATAAACCAAGAAAGAGAGATAGAGGATGTTATACAGTACTATGGGTAGAGTAGGGGAGAGGTCAGTGCTATTTAGAAAAAGCTTCTTTGTCAAGGTGATATGTCAGTATGTGCTAAAACTGATATTGGGAAGGAAAACACTGCAGGCAGAGAAGAGAGCAGGAGTTTGACGTGTGTGAAGAACAGCCAGGAGGCCCCTGCCGCTGCAGCAGAGCGAACAGCAGGAGAGCAGGAGACAGGTCAGAGCAGCGCGGTCAGGGAAGCCGAACAGGAGAGTGGGTAGGGCCTTACAGGCTTCTGTAAAGATTTTGGCTTTTCCTTTTCCTTTGAGTGAAGCCAGAAGCCACTGGAGGGTTCTAAGCAGAAGAGGGACGTGATCTGACTTAAAAAAACTTAAAGATCACTCAGAGCAGTTATCTGTTTGGGTAAAGTTTCTTTGAAACACAGCCTTGCCTATTTGTTTTTGTATTGTCTAGGACTGCAAGAGTTGAGGAGCTGTGACATAGATTATATAGCTCCCAATCCAAATTACAGTGGGGCCTTGACTTACGAGTGTCCCAACTAACGATGTTTTCGAGATACGAGCTGTCTCTCCGCCGATTTTTTGCTTTGAGTTGCGAGCTAAAATTCGGGTTACGAGCCAGCTTCAGATACCCCACCGCTAGTTGGCGCAGCGAACGTCACAGTGAACGCCACAACATCAGCCCAGCATCACGTGTCTCACTCATTCACTTTAAGATTTGACATACGAGTAATTTGAGTTACGAGCTCTGTTAGGGAACGAATTAAACTCGTTAGTCAAGGCCCCACTGTATTTACTATCTGGCTCTTTACAATAAAAGTTTGCAGAACTTTGACTCAGGGGAATGCATTTTAATGGGGCTGGGCAGATGCAGGGAGTTCAAGTAGGAGATTTAGTGTAATAATCCAGGTGTGAGAGTATAGGGGTTTAAACCAAAACGATAGCAGTGCTTGTTATAAGTGGTCGTATTCCGCATACGACATTGAAAGTAGCGACAAACGAATTTGACAGGGAGCACCTACTAAGTGCAAAGCACTGTGCTAGTTTCTATAGGGCAGTAGTTGCCCACCTTTAGATTTCAAAGAAGTTAAACATTTTTAAAAATAAATAAGAGAGATTGGAGGAGACTAAAATATATTTTCCAAATTTTATTTTACTGAACAAGGATGTTGAAGATACTACCTGCCATCTGCTATCACCATCCTTTCTTAAAAGAAGGGATTTTTTAACACTAAGAAAAGTAAGGAAGACATAATCTAAGATTAAAGAAATGCACTAAGAATTAAAGACTACACGTTATGGAAAATTTGCATGATCCTTGTGGGGTATAGACATTTTGGGGGGAAAGACTGCTGGAGGTACACTAAGATAAATGCCCTAAAATATTTGTTTAAATGTATATATTGGGGCCCTGACCGGTTTGGCTCAGTGGATGGAGAGTCGGCCTGCGGACTCAAGGGTCCCAGGTTCGATTCCGGTCAAGGGCATGTACCTTGGTTGCAGGCACATCCCCAGTGGCGAGTGTGCAGGAGGCAGCTGATCGATGTCTCTCTCTCATCGATGTTTCTAACTCTCTATCCTTCTCCCTTCCTCTCTGTGAAAAATCAATAAAATATATTTAAATGTATATATTGGAAAGGCCAGGTCCAGTAAAGAAAATAGGACCTATGCAAAATTAGGTAAAACTCAGAGTAGAAAATGGTAGGTACCATAGAAGGGAAGTTCAGCAGTGAGTTCACTCACAGCAGAGAGAGCCCGAGATGGCCCCCCAGAGCCTACAAGGATGTTGAGGGGGATTTGGAAATACAGAGATGAAGAGGTCCGGAAGCAGAAAAATCACAGAGACAGGAAGAGGGTGGGAGGGAAATCATAGAGGGAGGAAGAGAAATCACTTGGCCAGAGCGTTTCTCCTTCCTTTACAAAGGGGCCAGAATAATTTTCTTTAAGGGGTTCTAGCGGCTCTTCTCCTGACCTCAGTTCTTGCTTTAATTGAGCAGTTACTTTAGCCAATGAGAAGATTAGGGAATGAGACTTAGGTAGATTCCTTTCCACTCTGTGCCTCAAAACACGACATTCTCAGATACTACGGAGATTTTAGTTTCCTAAGTACCAGGAAAATTAAGTTTTCAACCAAGATGATTAGAAACGGTGAGCAGGTCTGGGGAAAACCCCGCCCTTATCCTAAAAGACTTGTCTCTGAGAAGCAGCAAGCTGCAGGCGTAAATGCTCCCTGGGCGTTGGCCTCTACCAGATTAGGAGCTAGGTGACTTCAGACGAGTTACTTAACCTCCCCCCTCCCCAGTACCCTCATCCTGAGGCGAACAGTGACCCCTTTACAAGGTTTCTGTGAGGATTAGTAGTAGTGAGCACAAATGTCTAGTACACAGTAGGGCTTCAATCAGTGGTCGTCATTATTATCCCCGGCATGGATTCTTGTAGCGTTTGTGATTGCAATTTGTTGGAAAGGGGCTCAGGGATTACTGGAAAAGACCCAACCGAAGCATGAGATTTTCTCTGATTCGCTGGTGAAAAAGAGGGACACGGTCCCTTTGCAAAGTTGGGCACCCATGGCTCTTGCAAACGTTCCCCATCTTTGATCGTCCCGCGTGTCTTTCTCACGCTTGCAGTGGAACCTGAAGTCAAGTACGTGGGGAACATGCACGGCAACGAGGTGCTGGGCCGCGAGCTGCTGCTGCAGCTGTCGGAGTTCCTGTGCGAGGAGTTCCGGAACGCGAACCCGCGCATCCTGCGGCTGGTCCAGGACACGCGCATTCACATCATGCCGTCCATGAACCCTGATGGCTACGAGGTGGCGGCCGCCCAGGTACCGAGCTGTGCAGAGAATAGAGCCATCTTAAGGGATGAAGTAAAAGCCAGTGGACAATGTGTCCTCTCGGTGCCACTGTAAGAAATATAATAAAGTATGAAGATTTGGGCTCAGGGCTATAAAACCCTATGCAATGAATGTGGGCTCTCTCTGAATTTCAGTTCCCTCAACACCTTTCCAGTGGACCTCCTGTTTTGTTTTGTTTTTCTTTTATATTTTTATTGATTTCAAAGAGGGAGAGGGAGAGAGAGATAAACATCAATGATGAGAGAGAATCATTGATTGGCTGCCTCATGCACGCCCCACGTTGGGGGTTGAGCCTGCAACCCAGGCATGTGCCCTGACCGTGACCTCTTGGTTCATAGATCCACGCTCAACCACTGAGACACGCAGACCGAGCTGACCTGCTGGTTTTATTGGAAAGGTCAATGAGGCAATATTTGTGAGGACACTTTGTAAACTGGAAAATACTATGCAGGCATGAAGGGATATTGCAAAATAGACCTCCTTCCCGGAACTTTTAGCTTCGAGCCCTAACTGCTCTGCATTTGCATTGGGGTTGGGGGGCGGGGGGGGAGTATCAGAGAGATCAAGCTTTAACCAGAACTGTGAAGTGAGGAGTTAATTTTAGATTCTTCATACTTTATTTCTGTAGGTTTTTTCCCCCTCTACTAGTGTAGTATTCCACTTTTTAATTCTTTATTTTAGAGTTTCATTTGCAGGGGAGAGAGAAGAAAAAAATGTCTATGGATTTTTACTTTATGAACATAAATTCAAAATGTCAGTGTGCCTCACTTTAAAGCGGCAATTCTTTTGTGGCTGTGCATTAAAGTCATAAGTGAATATTTTGAAATACAGAGTCCGCCCCCTTCCCGCAACTGAATTAGAATATTCAAGGACGAAGCCAGACACCTGCCTTACGCAATGAATACGTTCCTTTAAAAGCTATGTTTGAACCTGATTTGTTTTGGGGGGAAGAGGGGGGTTAGGGTGTAAAGTTTTTATAAATTTAAAAATATGTTTATTTGGGGCAGTCTTGAATTTTTTTTTCATTTTAAAAACTAGAATTCACTGCTTTACTTATTTTATTTTAGTGTGGTAAAAACACTCAAGATGAGATCTACCCTCTTAACAAAATTGTAGGTGTACAATACAGTATTGTTAACTATAAGCACAATGTTGTACAGCAGAACCCCGGCACTTACCCTCCGGCTCAACCAAAACCTAATGCCCATTGTTGAGTAGTGCCCGCTTCCCCTCCCCCAGCCCCTGGCAGCCACCCTCCACTCTGATTCCGTGAATCTGACCACGCAGTCCCGTACAAGCAGAAGCACACAGTACCTGTCCTTTCATGACCAAGAGTATTGTAAGCAGGGTAGGGCTGGAGGGTGAGCAGAGACAGGATGGGGAATGGAGCCAAGATATCGAACTCAACACAAATTTGACCTTTGCAATCTCCCAACTTCTTGCTGGTGTGATGCAACAAATGAAGCAGCAAAACCTTTTCCCTTCACTGGAAATCAGAGAGATGCCTCGAGACTTGAGTTTCCAAAAGAGCAGAAAAATTTGAAAGCGTTGGGGAGGGGGTGCACCCCAGCCTGCCTGCCCTCCTTCTCTTGACCCTTCCCTGCCGACATCTTTTGTGGGATGAAGTGGGGGTGGGAGGAAGTGGGGAAACCCCGCCAGCTCTCTAAATCCTATGGGTATCTTTGGGGAGCCAGTCCCTTTTGCTTGCCTGCTGTGCACTTGTTCAGAAGGAGCAGAGCTTGAACCTGAACCCAAAGAGGACCCATCAGGTTATCAAACTCTCAGAGTTACCTGCCATACCCAGAAGAAACCTGTCTGCATGGAAGACCAGCCTGGCCACCAAACCTTAAAGCCAGCTTTGGCCCTGGCCGATTTGACTCAGTGGATAGAGCATCGGCCTGCCGACTGAAGGGTCCCGGGTTCGATTCCAGTCAAGGGCACATGCCCGGGTTGCAGGCTCGATCCCCAGTAGGGGGCGTGCAGGAGGCAGCCAATCAATGATTCTTATCATTGATGTTTTTCTCTCTTCCTCTCCCTTCCTCTCTGAAATCAATTTAAAAAAATTTTTTTAAAAAAAGCCAGCTTTGGGAAAGGCAGAATAATGCCCCCTCCCCCCCTCAAAGATGCCAAGTCCTAATCCCAGGAACCTGTGAATATGCTATGTTACATGGCAAGGGGGGATAAAGTTACAGATGGAATGAAGTTGCTAAACAACTGACCTTAATATCCTGGGTTATTTGACTCCCTCAAAGATGCCCAAGTCCTAATCCCAGGAACCTGTGAATATGCTGTGTTACATGGCAAGGGGGGATAAAGTTACTGATGGAATGAAGGTTGCTAAACAACTGACCTTAATATCCTGGGTTATTTGGGTGGGCCCAGTGTCATCAACCACAAGTCCTTTGGGTGTGGAAGAAGGAGGCAGAAGGTCAGAGTCAGAGATTTGAAGATGTTATGCTGCTGCCTTTGAAGGTGAAAGAAGGGATCATGAGCCCAGGAATGCGGGTGGCCTCTGGATGCTGGGACAGATTCCCCCAGCGCCTGCGGAGGAAACAGCCCTGGTCTCAGTCCTGTGAGACCCATTTCAGTCTTCTCTCCACAACTCCAAATATAATGGACTTGTGCTATTTTAAGCCACTAAATTAGTGACAAGTTGTTACAGCAACAACAGGAAACTAATATACCACCAGCCCTGTTTGTGGGAACCGTCTGTTAAGGGAGTTCCTTACCTGCCTGCTTAGCTAACGGCCCCATGTGAGCAGTAACACTGATAGGTAAATTAACATAGCTGTTCATATGAACAGGTAAGAGCTAGCTGATACTAATAGCAAAGTAGAGAAAAACCCCTAGAGGCATAAGAAAAAATCATTATCTCATGAAGTGAAAAATCAAACTCCAAACTGAAAAATCAGATAAGTGTTTTCCACTGGACAACATTGATGTAGGAAATGTAAGAGAACTTCAAAAAACATTACGTTCTCAATGAGCTCTAAGGTAAAATATAAGCAGGATGCCATGAAAATGAAGAAATCTGTGAAAAACAGATTTCTTGGAAAGATAGGAGACTGGTAGTACCTTTGTGAGTTTTTGGCTGCCCAGCACTGAACCATTCACCTTCCTTCTAGGAATAGCCACCACATGGGGCTCTACTCTCTCAGTCAGCAGGACTCAGTGGACACGATTCCCTTTCTCCAAGGCCACCCAGAACATTACATGGAATTTATTTTATTTATTTATATAAACATCTGTCTCTCCACATATACTGTGAATTCTTAGAATGTTAAAATAATGTCTCATTATCTTTCCCCAGTATCTATCAGAGATGGACTTAAGTGTTGGTTAACTAGATGGATGGATGGATGGATGAATGAATGAATGAATGAATGAATTCACAACCAAATAAGTGATAAAGTCTGAAGTGTAAGCATGAGGTTGATATTATTCAGAAGAAAGATAAGCAAGTGTACTAACTTTTAGAAGTGATGGTGGGGTTTCCAAGGCACAGGCAGTTTAAAACACAGTTTAGCTATTTCTGCAAAAGTTAAATATAGACTTACCTTATGACCAGCAGTTCCACTAGGTATCTGCCCAAGAGAAATGAAAACATAGATTCACGCAAAGAATTGTACATGAGTGTTCATAGCAGCATTATTCATGATAGCCCCAAAGTGGAAACAACCCAAATGTCCATGTACTGGTTGAAAAAGTATTCCCCCAAATTCATGTCTACCTGGAACCTGTAAATGTGACCTTATTTAAAAATAAGGATCTTGCATATGTAATCAAGTTAAGATAAAGTCATACTGGTTTAGGGTGAACCCTATATCAAATATGCCTGTTGTTCTTAGAAGAAGAAAGAAATTTGCCTGGCTGGTGTTGCTCAGTGGTTGAGCATCGACCCATGCACCCCATGCACCAAGAGGTCACCTGGATTCCGGGTCAGAGCGCATGCCCTGCTTTGGGCTCGATCCCCAGTAGGGGGCATACAGGAGGCGGCCAATCCATATTTTTCTCTCTCATCAATGTTTCTATCTCTCTCTCCCTTGTCTCTCTCCCCTCCTCTCTCTCTCTCTAAAAAAAATCAATTAAAAAAATTTTTTTAAAAAAGAAGAAATTTATACAGAGACACAAACAGATGGGGAGAAGGCTATACGAAGATGGAAGCAGGAATTGGAGTGATTCATCTGCAAGCTAGGGAACAGCAAGGGTTGCTAGCAGAAAATCAATAAAAACATTTTTTTAAAAAAAAGAAGAAATTTATACAGAGACACAAACAGATGGGGAGAAGGCTATACGAAGATGGAAGCAGGAATTGGAGTGATTCATCTGCAAGCTAGGGAACAGCAAGGGTTGCTAGTAGCCACCAGAAGCTAGAAGAGACAAAGAAGGATCGTCCCCTGAACCTTTAGCAAGCATGGCTAGATTTCAAACTTCTAGCCTCCAGAATTGTGGGAGAACAAATTTATGTTGTTATAAGTCACCTAGTTTGTGGTAATTTGTTATGGCATCCCCAGACAACTGATACAGTCTATTAGTTGGTGAATGGGTAAACAAAATGTGTTAAATATAATGGAGTTATCCTATATAATAAAAGCATAGTATGCAAATTGTCCCCTCGACTGGGAGTTTGTCCAGGAGTTCGACCAGGGGGTGGGGCTGGCTAGGGGAAGGGAAGGAGGCCCCGGCCAGCAGCCGGCAACCACTAGGAACCCTACCAGTGCAAAATTTCATGCACTGGGCTTCTAGTTCACCAATAAAAAGGAATGAAGTACTAATACATGCTACAACATGAAGGAACCTGGAAAACATTATCTAGTGAAAAAAGCCAAACACATAATGTATGATCGCACATCTGTGAAATGTCCAGAAAAGGCAAATCTACAAGAGTTAGAGTAAAAATGCAGAGTGACTGTAAAAGGGCATGAGGTTTTTTTTAGGGTAATAAAAATGTTCTCAGATTAGATTGTGGTGATGGTTGTACAACTCTGTCAACATCCTAAAATTAATTGAATTGTATACTTCAAATGGGTGACTTTTATGGTACATAAGTTTTATCTCAGTAAAGCTGTTGTTTTGTTTTGTTTTGTTTTGAAGTAGGGGTTCTTCAAATATAGGATTCAGTCTGAAACCTTCATTTTCCTTCTCTCCATTTTCCCTCGAGGGCCCAGACGCTTCTGGATATCTGGTTGGCAGAAACAATGCAAATGGCGTGGACCTGAACCGCAACTTCCCCGACCTCAACACCTACATCTACTACAATGAGAAGTACGGAGGCCCTAACCACCACTTGCCCCTTCCAGACAACTGGAAAAGCCAGGTACGGGGAGAAATTCACATACAGAAGCAGGTGCATCCACACCTGGAATTTCCTCTGGAAATCTTCACATCAACTAAAGAGGCGAGAATGAAGCATCAACTCAGCTCCATGTTAGTGCGCCCAGAGCAGTCATAACTGCCTCTTTGTATTGATTCCCTCCCCCAGCAGAGGGACCTCCCAGGGGCACCTGCTCACAAAATGTTTGATGTTAGTGCCCATGGTAGTGAGGGACGTGAAAGTGGTGTCATACATTGCACAGTATTTTACAAAATTATTTCAGTCGATCACCGTAACACTGTGTGGCCAGTGCATCCCTCAGTGTTACCCATCTCTGTTTTAGAGATTTTACGCTTGTAGAAAAAAATAATTTAAATTCTCACAGCTGTAATTTATGGAATCAGGTTTAAAACCCAGGTCTCCCCACTCTTCATCCAACATTCTTTCTACTGCCCTGTACTGTTGACACAGAACTCTAGCTGTCTATAGAGAAAGCTCTCTTGCATGTGGACTGTGTGCTCATCAGCAATGAGCTATAGAAAGAAATTCAGAGAGTCTTATTCTTATGCATAGTTCTTCCTCCTTCCTTTCCATGTGAGCGTTGACTACTTTACCGTACTCTCATTTCCCTTCCTCTCCACTCAGAGGATCCCATTCGATGGTCCCAAGCCTTTCTCCCCGGGAGGCCTGTCGTGTCACCCCTGGTAATGTGAATGCTTTCATCCTGCTGGTGGGCCTGCTCCTGAGACACATTAACACCACATAACCTCTAGGCACATCCACCCCGAGAGGAGGAAAAACAGGGAGGATGTAAATTATTTACTTGTACTGCAAGTCCAGGGGATTGTGGCTTTCCTTGGAATACCATCACTCATTAGCACTATAATAAGCAATCAGTAGGGTGGGATTTTACTTCTTAGCCAAGCCTGGCCCATGTTACACTATTCTCATCCATGAAATTGGGGTATGACCATGTCAACATCACAGTAGATGTGTTAGGGAAAGGAGGAGGTTGGCAACCTTTACTGTAAACCAGCGTTTTCCACATTTATTCACCAAAACCCTAAATTTCTGCAAAGGTGCCCCAGAAGCCACTGAAGCAGTGGGTAAATTGGAGGACTCTTCCCTGGGGGCCAGAGAGGGGTCAAGCTTGTGCTCTTCTCTCTCTCTTTTTCATTCTCTCTCTCCCCTCTCGCTCTCCTCCCCACCACTCTCTCTCATAGACTTTATTTTTTAGAGCAGTTTTAGGTTCACAGCAAAATTGAGTAGGAACTACAGAGAGTTCCCATACACTGCTACATTCTCTGGGTTTGGGCACATGTATCCTGCCATGTATCATACACAATGATTTCACTAAATGCTCTCTTTTTATCTGTTTTATATATTAGGATTCCATATAAGATTTCATTTTGAAAAAGGGCTCCATCAATTAATTTTTTAAGATAATCTTTTAAAAATTATTGTTACTTGGGAGGGGGGATAGAGAAACATTGATTTGTTGTCCACTTACTTATGCATTTATTGGTTGCTTCTTACGTGTGCCCTGATCAGAGATTGAACCTGCAACCTTGGTGTATGAGACAATGCTCTAACCAACTGAGCTACCTGACTAGGGCCATCCACTTAATTTTTTAAAACCATCATGCAAAAGGTCAAAATTTCTCCACCTACACTTCTCATACCTGGTAGGACCTGTCTTATTCGGACATGCTATCTCCTCAGGCCACTTACTGACAAACTTATTCAGATGTCTCTCATCTCTCCTCAGGTGGAACCTGAGACTCGGGCCGTAATCCAGTGGATACGCTCCCTCAACTTTGTCCTCTCAGCCAATCTCCATGGGGGGGCAGTGGTGGCCAATTACCCGTATGACAAGTCCCTGGAGCATCGGTTCCGGGGTTACCGCCGCACTGCCAACACCCCCACGCCCGACGACAAGCTCTTCCAGAAGGTATGCAGAGCGGTGGCTTGTCCAGCTGGGCACTTGGGACTCAGGAGAGTAACTCAGGTCAAGTCAGTAACACAGGACCCTGGTAGGTACAGACCCCAGGAAATAACGGCAGCACTGCTTGCTCATTAGGCGCTTACAGTCTGGAAAACTGCATTTTGTTTTGAGTGATAAGCCAAAGTGTCATGAAAAAAATAAGCATATAGGAAAGCTTTATAGTACAATTACCACAGTGTAAAAAAAGTACTTAAGCTAATGACAAGCAAGAAATATGCCCAAAGACTAATAGTGCTGGTGGTAAGCGAGTGGCATTAAATGTGAATTTGGGGGGCTCTAATTAGCAATTTTATTATGGTAAGGCTATATTATTGAAAAATAGACTATGCACATAGTTCAAAATAGCAATAGAATAAAATTAACATTATTTTATTGTTAATATATTATTAATAACATATAATTTATATAACTTAATAATACTTACTATTACAATTATAACATTAATGATTAATTATCAATTAATGAATTACATAGAGAATAATACCAGTTTTTGCTTTGCAAAGCAAGTATATCTCATTTTTTTCACTGATATAAAATAGTAATGAAAGGGAATTAATAGAGATTCTAAATATATTCCTTTCTTAACACACAATTCACCCTCAAAATAGTTTTTTCCTTACAAAGTCTTATCTTACTTGCTTCTTTCTTTTACAAAACTCAGCTAGAAAATGGAACACCTAGAAATGGATTAAGGAGTACAAACTGTCAGTTATAAAAATAGTCACAGGGATGTAAAGTACAGCGTAGGGAATACAGTCAGGAATATTGTAATAACTATGGATGTGTCGGGTGGGTCCTAGACTTCCCAGGGTGATCACTTCATAAGGTATAGAAATGTCTAATGTCTAACATTATGTTGTGCATCTGAAATATAATATTGTATGTCAACTGTAATTGAAAAATAAATTTTAAAATATAAAAATAAATAATAAAAAAAAGAAAGTGTTCACCTGGAAGGGAACTTATACATCATCTAGTGCCACCCCTCACTTTGCACTTGGAGAAATGTAGTCCCAAGATAGTGGGAAAATCGGATTTCAGGTTGCTTAACTATAATAATCCGCTGCACACACACACTCACACATGCCATCCCTATCTTGGCTGGTATTTTCTTTCACTAAAGCAAACAATCAGTAGTTTATACCTGGTGGGGTTTCTCGGCTTTACGCAGCTTCTAAGTATGAACATCGCAGTGTGAGTTGGGAACGCTCAAGGTCATTTCTGCCCCCTTTCCCTACAGCTGGCCAAGGTCTACTCCTATGCGCATGGATGGATGCACCATGGCTGGAACTGTGGGGATTACTTCCCGGATGGCATCACCAATGGGGCTTCCTGGTATTCTCTCAGCAAGGGTAAGGGGAGGAAGTGAATATCAAGAGGTAGAATAGAAGGTAACCAGGTGTGTGTGGAGAGATTGCGATTAAAGAGAGTTGAAATTGCCCGTCGGGTGGGAAACTGGTTGTTCAAATCTGCCCCTGCTCTTTCCCCTAGGAATGCAAGACTTTAATTATCTCCATACCAACTGTTTTGAGATCACGCTGGAACTGAGTTGTGACAAATTTCCCCGCCAAGAGGAATTACAGCGCGAGTGGCTGGGTAATCGGGAAGCCCTAATCCAATTCTTGGAGCAGGTAAAATTGAATTCTTTAACTTTTATGGTTACGGAAAGAGAAGGTTTTTCCAATGGCAGGCAAGGTTTTCTGTGTGGCTCAAGTCTCACTTTTGCTCTGACTCATCAATATATCTGGGCTTCTTCTACCAATGAAATGTATCCATTCAACATTACTGAGCAAAACTATCCATCAGAAACTGTACTCTATGCTGGGGATTGTGCATATAAAGAAACAAATACCCCTATCCATATGGAGTTTATATTCTAGTGAGAAGAGATAGACAGACAATAAACAAAGTAATTAAATAAATCTCATAACATGCTAAATGCTATGAAGAGGCCTTACCAAGGTGACATTTAAGCAGACCTAAAGGAGGGGAGGGAGAGAACCATGCTGATGTCTGGAGAAAAGGGGGTTCCTCAGTGAGGACACAAAAGTAACTGCAAGGCCAACAACAAGCACTGAACGAGGTGCAACATCACCAGTCACTGGGGAAATACACATCAAGCCCACAGTGAGCTCCCGCCTCACACCCATTAGGGCGCTGCTTTAGAAAACAAGCAATGACAGAAAACGGCAAATGGCGGCAAGGATGTGGAGGAATTGGAACCCTTGTACGTTATTGGTGGGGATGTAAAATGGTGCAGCCGCTGTGAAAAACAGTACCACAGTTCCTCAAAAAAATTAAAAATAGAACTACCCATATGAGCCAACAATCTGCTTCACGGTAGATACCAAAAAAAAACCCCCAAAAAACAAAAAAACAAACAAAAAATGGAAGCAGGATCTTAAAGAGATATTTGTTCATAGCAGCAGTATTCGTGAGAGCCAAGAGGTGGAAACAATCCAAGTGTTCAATGAGAGATAAATGGATAAACAAAATATGATATATACATTAAATGGAATATTATCCTGCCTTAAAAAGAAGGGAATTCTTGCTGTAGCCAAGTTTGGCTCAGTGAAGGGTCCTGGGTTCGATTCCGGTCTAGGGCACATACCTTGGTTGCAGGCTCCATCCTGGCCCTGGTCGGGCTGCATGCAGGAGGCAACCAATCGATGTGTCTCTCTCACATTGATGTTTCTCTCTGTCTCTCCCCCTTCCTTTGACTCTTTCTAAAAATCAATGGAAAAATATTGTCAGGTGAGGATTAACTGGAAAAAAAAAAAGAAAAAGAAAAAAAAAAAAAAAAAAAAAAGAAGGGAATTCTGCCACATGCTACAACATAAATAAACCCTGTTGACATTATGCCAAGTGAAATAAGCCAATCACAAAAGACAATATCTTATAATTTCACTTATATGACATATCAAGAGTAGTCAAGCCCTCGCTGGTTTGGCTCAGTGGATAGAGCGTTGGCCTGAGGGCTGAAGGGTCCTGGGTTCGATTCTGTTCAAGGGCACATGCCTGGGTTGCTGCCGATCCCCAGTAGGGGGTGTGCAGGAGGCAGCCGATCAATGATTCTCTCTCATTATTGATGTTTCTCTCTCTCTCCCTCTCCCTTCCTCTCTGAAATTAATAAAAATATATGTTTTTTAAAAAGAGTGGTCAAATTCATAGACAGAAAGTAGAATGGTAGTTGCCTGGGTCTGGAGAGAGAAGGCGATGGGACTTGTTTAGTGGGTATAGAGTTTCAGTTTTACAGGATGAAAAAGTTCTGGAGATTGCTTGCACAACAATGTGAATATATTTAACACTACCGAACTCTACACCTAAAAATAGTTAAAATAAGAAATTGTATGTTACGTGTATTTTATCACAATTTAAATTTTTTTTTAATAAAAAAAAAATACGAAGCCAGAACACTATTGTGGTTGGAATAATCACAAGAGAAGGGGAGAAGGTAACAGGAGATGAGAGCAGTCAGCTAACTGAGGCTGTGGCTTTAGAGACCATCACAAGAACTTCACTGTTGCTCTGAGTTGGGTTTGAGTAAGACACGATTTGACTTAAATTTTAATGGGGTTATCCTGATTGCTCTATTTAAAAGAGATTATTTGGTATAAGGAGAGGGGACAGAGAGACCAGTTAAGGGGTTATTAGGCTAATGTTTGTGAGATTAAATGCAAAAGCATATGAGACAGGGCTGTGGGGACTCTAAAACACTGTACAATGTTTTATGATCACAGTTATACCATAAGTTTTTTCCAACAGGTACACCAAGGCATCAAGGGAATGGTGCTTGATGAGAATAATAATTATCTCCCTAAGGCTGTCATTTCTGTCAGTGGGATTAACCATGATGTCACCTCAGGTAGGTAGCCACTACCGAGTGGGGTGAGAAGGAAGCTTTCACTCCCTCTTCTTCTTCAGCATAACCAGGAGGCCAAATTGTAAGCCAGTGAGACTCACAGGGACATCACATTGGGGGTGAGGGGCTGGAGGAGGGAAAGGTAACAGAAATGGGAACAGTGAGTTAAGAGGCCAGAACCAGGAAAATGCAAATGTCACATCTCTCTCAGCATCAGGAGCCACTGCCTCATGTCACTTTGTTTGGGGTGTTTTCTGGGTTTGAAGCTCGTAATATTAATAGCTCTCATACTGGTGGGAAAGGGGTAGAAAGAGAAAGGAGTGTAAACCGGATGCTTAGTCTTGTCCCTGACCCAGGTGTGTGTGTCACGACACCTCCATTCAGGACAAAGCTAGCAAGATGCATCCTATAAACCTGGTGCAGGGCAAGATTGACAGAACCTCCTACATCAGTGGTTCTCAACCTTCCTAATGCTGTGACCCTTTAAGACAGTTCCTCATGTTGTGGTGACCCCCAACCATAAAATTATTTTCGTTGCTTCTTCATAACTGTAATTTTGCTACTGTTATGAATCGTCATGTAAATATCTGATATGCAGGATGTATTTTCATTGTTACAAATTGAACATAAATAAAGCATAGTGATTAATCACAAAAACAATATGTAATTATATATGTGTTTCCCGATGGTCTTAGGCGACCCCTGTGAAAGGGTCGTTTGACCCCCGAAGGGTCGCGACCCACAGGTTGAGAACCGCTGTCCTACATGGTACAGACATCTCATGCACGATGGTGTTACAATGAGGGTTTCCTGACCCATGTCATGGTAGTACGAAGCAGGGAAAGAACAGGATCGCTGGGTCAACTGGAAAGAAAGAAAACGAGGTTGATTTTGGTGCTCCCAGCAGTAGGGCCCGTGGACTTACTTATGATGAAGTCTATCGAATTATCTGTGGTGAAGGATACCTTTATCTGTGGGTCTTTAATTCAGTATTCTATCTTTTAAATAACCATGTTGGGTGTGAGTGTATGACTGTTTATATGCAAATACTGTTTAGTTTTCATTGGAATTGGGCCTTTCTGATACAGTCCTAGCCACCTCACCTGGATGTGAGCCCTTGGTTAAGAAAATGATAGCCCTGGGGTATGCCTTAAACTGTCCAACAGAAGCATAATAAGACACTGCTTTTACTAAAGTATTTTAAAGTAAATTACAGACATTTAACAGGGGGCAGAAAAGAGACTTTCTCACTGTTTACGGACTGTCTCGTTCTTAATTGCATTTATTTCAATTATTCATTGCTGTACACTTAAAAAGAAATTTAAAGGCATGGTCACAATTGGTTCAAAAGAGATGTGAGGTCATTAGCCAAATTGCTATATTCCTGCCATAGAACGACAGGCCTTTTTTTGAATTTTATTTTTCTCTTTTAGAGGTGATGGAAGATATATTGAAAATAGGATTCTCAAAATCAGACCTTCAGTGGTCATTCAGTCCAGCCCTCCCACTCAATGTAAGATTGTACGCGAACGACACCACGGAGACAGCTGGTTGTCCAACCCAGGCCACCACCGTTAGGGCAGCTGTGCACTGCACAGCGGAGTTGCTTCCCCAGCGCCCTCAGCGATCTCTGCCTAAGTCCTCACAATTCTCTAAAGCAGTTCATTTCCTGTGTGGACCCTCCGTGTGTCCCAGCAATCTTTGCTTCTGTCTAGCAAAATGGTCCTCACAGCAACTTAACCACAAAGTTCCCATGCTTATTTCTTCACGGTGGCTTTCCAGATATTGAAACCGAGGTCGCATGCATTCTCTTTACCAAGCAAAGGCATTCACAGATATTCAACCTTTTTCCCAGTGACCCTTTCTTGGACATGAGTTTTTAAAAACACAGGGTCTAGAGTTAAACACCATATTTGCAGGGCAACTCCTGTTTCTCAGAAGCGGAGGCCCATACTCCTCTTAGGTAAAGTAGCCTATGATTGTTTTAGATCTTAACCGGTTTCATTTTTCATTAAGAAAAATCAAGCTTATGGTCGGCTAAAACCCTCAGATTGTTTTTTCACATAAAGACTATATGGGGCAGTTTCTAATCAGCAGCGTGAGTTATATCCTTGTAACCTCTAGGTGATCACGGTGACTACTTCCGGCTGCTGCTTCCAGGCACCTACACTGTCACTGCCACGGCACCTGGGTTCGACCCAAAGACTGTGACTGTGACCGTGGGTCCCGGGGAACCCAAACGGGTGAGTCAGGCTGACTTTTACCGAGCGTGTAAAGATCACTGTACAGCGTCACAAACAACCAGTTGCACTGTTCTACTCTTGGCCAGTCTTTCCTCTTTCGCCAGAAAAAAGTCTCATTGCTCTCACATGCTAATTTTTCTTCCATCACTTTCCTGTTATATCTTCCCCACTTCCTTTTGACTTTTCCTTCTCCTGTTTAACAGCACACTGGTTAAAAGCACTGTCTGCTTCTCAATCCAGCTCCTTGGTCCACAGACTGTAGACACATTAGCCAATCGCTCTCATCCTCAGCTTCTTCGTCTGTAAACTGGTGGCAGTGGTACCGCCTTCACAGGAGATTGAAATGAGAACCTGCACGTAGAGCATGCAGTACAGTGACTGACACATAGAAAGTGCCCGGCAAATGTTAGTTCGCAAGGTCCCAGAGACCTTGCCAGATGCACGGTTTCCCAGGGGTTGCATTCTTCTGTGCCATCAGCAAGGACTACCACCAGATGGCACTCTGCCCCCTTCTGGTGCCCCATGTGCCCAGACCCCTTCCTTCCCACTCGCCTCAGCAAGAACCAGCTGACATTCAACTTTCCATGGCATGTTTGACACGAGAAGCAGAGTGTTCGTCTATAAGCCTAAATCTTTTGAGCTCTAGTCATATTAGATTAGGATCTTAAAGATAAAGAGGCTCCGTGGTCACTCCCTTCTCCTGCGTATTGTAAATGACTTCCATGCAGAGGCAGGAAGCCGAGTAACTCTTCCACTGTAGCCTGTTCCCGGTCCCAATTTCCCTTTTTTTCTTATGATACCCTCTGCTCCTCATCCACCCTAAAATCAAATGACAGTTAGGCAGCTGTATGCATGTGTCTTGCATTAAAGCAAGTCTATTGGTTATGCTTATATGCATGCATACAAGTCCTTCGGTTGATCTCTTACCCCCCACCCTCCCCTAACCAATGGACACAAGACACAAGGGGGGTGAGGGCATGTGCCAGAGGGTAGGGGAGGCGGCGGGGGTTGGGGGGAGTCAATGGGGGAAAAAAGGAGACATATGTACTACTATTTGTAATACTTTAAACAATAAAATTAAATTAAAAAAAATAAAGCAAGTCTATTCAGGGCCAAATGCAACCAACTGCAAATCTTGAGTGACATGCTCTGCTTCAAAATATTTCAACTCCTGTGTCATATGGCCTTTAAATAAATTAACATAACCCATTAATATGTTATCTCTTGGATACAATTGCCAGATACCATAACAATGAAGAATCCATTTAGTGATCACAGTAGAGTCTTCCCATTCTAAAGCAGAGATCCACTTGGCTGGGCGGGGAGAAAGACCCCTGACTGGATGGTTTTCACGTTACAATTAAGACCCTCTCAGACACCTCCCAGCGTCAGGGTTCCCCCTCTGCTTTCCCACAGCCTTCTAGAGGTCATGTTCCTCTCATTGCCCTCTTCCTTTTCTCACTTTCTTGTTTC
This sequence comes from Myotis brandtii, assembly GCF_000412655.1. Taxonomy (NCBI): domain Eukaryota; kingdom Metazoa; phylum Chordata; class Mammalia; order Chiroptera; family Vespertilionidae; genus Myotis; species Myotis brandtii. Next base: position 780,667 of record NW_005371709.1, read on the forward strand.
TTTTCTAAATTCCTGTATTACTATAGTGCCATTGGTTCTGACTTCCCTGACTCTGGGGAACTAGCAGAAAAGCTGACTGTAGATTTTTGTGGAAGGGGCAAGAAATAATGCCCTGGAGAGCCCTCTTAGTCACAAGGTTTTCAACTCCCAGCGGCTTCAGCAGCTCCCACTGTTCCAGGGGCTTGGAAGCTGAGGGTGCCTCGGGGAAAGGTGGTTAGAACACTGAGCCACTCCCTCTCCCTGTACTTCCTGGGATGGTTCTGCAGCTCCTGCACAGCCAGTACATCCCAGCTGGTTGGTCAAAACCATCATGATATCTGTGTGCCACAGCCGGAAGGGAAGTTTCCAGGTATTACTGGAAAGGATGCATTAATGCGCATGGCAATTTGGAATTTAAGAATCCATACTAACAGTCTATCTCATCTCTCCGATCTGTGTTTCTCAACGATGATGGCAGAAAGTGTAGTTCTGAGGATCTGAAGTGAGTGCGTGCCAGAGCATGCCACCTGTGATTCACCGTCAGCGGAAAGGGGTTATTATGACACCATCAATCTTGTTCTTGTCCGAGGCAACAGTATTGGCAATCGTGGTTTGAGTTGTAGGTATAGGTTTTTTTTCAAATACATATAAAGTGAATGAATATTAAGAATCGTGGTTTGAGTTGTAGGTATAGGTTTTTTTTTCAAATACATATAAAGTGAATGAATATTAAGTTCATCCAGATACACCTTATGTGTCACCTTAGGTAGCACTTTGGGGGAATATTAGCCAAGCCTATATGACACCACCAGTGCTGCTTGGATCGTTGCTGTGATAATTCTCCTGAGTCCCCTGCACTCAGAACCTGCAACTGTGGTGAAACCGGGTCCACACAGGTCTTCCTCCAATTTCAATGTCAGGAAGTCGAAAACCGCCTCCTCTGCCCTCCTAGCATCTTCTTCTTTTCTTCCAGGTTGACTTCCAACTCAAGAGAAGCATCCCTCCAGTAACCGAGTCCCCGGCGCAGCACCTGGAGGCAGACTCTTACCAAAGCAAGTACAGCCCCGGGTAGCCAAGCGAAAAGATACAGAGATGGCAGCGGCCGAGTCCCTGCCGGAAATCTCAGCGATTCACTGCGGCCCAGGGGACACTTCAGAAGGGCTTTGGTCCTGCTCTCTGATCACATGAAGCATCCTTTCTATTTTATCATCTGGGACATATTTAAATATAAACATATTCAGGACAATTTAGGATGGTCTCCGTCTATTCCAGGTGTAAGCCCTCTGATGCAGTCGTACATAAACTCAGCTGTGTTCAGTAGATTTTCCTATTGTGAGGGATGGTGTAGGTCCCAAAGGCTCCCAGAGACTGGTTCTGGCTGGCTGGCCACTCTGTCACATAGTCTCGCACAGAGGCTGCAACGTCATAGGTTCTCAAGGAAGATTTCTGAATGAACAGCTGAAATGCTGAGATGAATGAACCATCATTGATGTTGTTCCCATAGCAACACCCGGTGAGCAAATCTGAAATCCCAGAGTACCCTTTCAGCAATAGCCAGTAGTTTCTGGATAAGAAAAGGATTTCACGTACAAACACCTCGTCCCACTGCTACCCATTTTTGTACATGGACATGTTAAACAATGTGCATATATATTTTTTTAATCCTCACCAGAGGATATTTTTTTCCCATTGATTTCTTGAGAGAGTAGAAGGGAAGGAGGAGGAGGTGGGGGAGAGAGAGAAAAACATCGATGAGAGAGAGACACACACACAATGATTGGTTGCCTCCCACATGCATCCCTACCGAGGATGGGGAACCTGAAACTGAGGCATGTGCCCTTGACTGGGAATCGAGCCCTCCACCCTTCGATCCACGGGCCTATACTCTGAGAAAAACTGTGCATCCTTTACACATTTTCTGGCTATGCAACTGGAACGCAGATGTTCCTGGAATGGCTCTGCCCTGCCCCGTGTCAGCGACACAGAGCACTCTTGCTCATTTCCCAGAATGAACTCATTTGTTCTAAAAGTGCCACTGAGTGCAGTAGATGTTACTAAAGATTGTGAAGGGATGTGTAGTCTTTCATCACACACCATACAGCACACCAGTTCATAACCCCCCACTGGGCATGATGGGGTTCCACCCCCTGGCCCCAGAGCTTGGTAGGATTTTTTGGGCATGTACCCCATTTCAGGGTTCAGCCTCAGTCAGATAGGGCTGGTTCCAGTTTCCCCCACTTGCTTCACCACCCCCACCCCTAGCCTCCCCGCTCCCCACCCCTAGCCTCTATCTAACCCAGCCCTTTCTTTCTTTTTTTTTTTTTAAATATATTTTTATTGATTTTTTACAGAGAGGAAGGGAGAGGGACAGAGAGTTAGAAACATCGATGAGAGAGAAACATCGATCAGCTGCCTCCTGCACAGCCCCCACTGGGGATGTGCCCGCAACCGAGGCACATACCCTTGGCCACAATCGAACCCGGGACCCTTGAGTCCGCAGGCTGACACTCTATCCACTGAGCCAAACCAGTCAGGGCCCAGCCCTTTCTTAACATTGAGCCAGTTAGCTCCTCTCAACAAGTAGCCCTGCCCATCAGAAAACAGAGGTGCTCTGGCTGAGACCACCACCCCCTGCGGGACGCCATTCAAGATGAGGATTCACACATGACTTATTTTTCTGTTTCTCAAGCAATCGCTCCATCTCTGGTCAAAAGGAACGCGGAGGAAAAGGTATCTTTCCCCATTTGGAAAGGGTATTCTCTCCTCAGGTCATTAACCCTCTCTCTACATTTTTTTTCCTTCCTTCCTTGTGGACAAGCACCACGGGCACAAATACTAAAACAAGAGAAAATGTAAAGCATATCCTGAGACTAGGGCTCTTCTCTCTTTTCCAAAGGATCAGAATCAATAAACAATAACGCCCACCCTCTTCTGTCCTCCAGGACACTGGGAAGGAAAAGCAGGAGCAGGAACCCGCTTTTATAGCCAAACACAGGCTCCCACCGTTTGAAATGTGACTCATTGTACCAACATAAGACCCCAACACAACTGTCAGGTTTTTATCTGTTAAAGACCCGGGATATGAATTCACAAATCTGCCCCTCCACCTCCTCCTCTGACACCATGGCAACCGGGAGGCAGCTGGGGAAGCCACCTGTGAGCTGGGCTGAGTGGAGGGGGAGGGGGGCTGGGGGTAGGGATCTCTGCTCCCCCTCTCTGAGCCTCAGTCTTGGCATCTAGAATATGGGCATGGCAGCCGGTTGTGGGCTCCTGTCAACCCAGGTGCTCCAGGAAGCCCAGGCCCAGGCAGGACTCCTTAGGGCAGCGGTTCTCAACCTGTGGGTCACGGCCCCTTTGGGGGTCGAACGACCCTTTCACAGGGGTCGCCTAGGACCATAGGAAAACATATATAATTACATATTGTTTTTGTGATTAGTCACTATGCTTTAATTATGTTCAATTTGTAACAATGAAATTGGGTGTCACCACAACATGGGGAACTGTATTAAAGGGTCGCGGCATTAGGAAGGTTGAGAACCCTGCCTTAGGGGAGGCCTGGGAGGGAGGTAAGGGCGGGCTGGGGAAAGCCCTGCCTCATCCTGCAGCGGGGCCTGGGCCAGGCGGTGGGGAGTCCCTGAGCCGCGTGGCTGTGCTTCCCACCAAGCAGCCCGCCTGGTGTGCCCACTGCACTGTCACTGCGGAGGAGCCCCCGGGAGCAGGAGACAGGGCCGAGGCTCAGATACAAGGATGGATCTCCCTGTGAGCCCTGCAGTGAGAGGTCTAGGGGGCTGGGGGGGGGGGTCTCCCCTGTCGCAGATCACAGGGCTCAGCTGCTCCCAGAACCTGGTCAAGGCCCCAAAAGGAGTGGTCTAGCCCTTGCCGGTTTTGTTCAGTGGAAAGAGCTTTGGCCTGCGGCCCGAAGGGTACCAGGTTCGATTCCGATCAAGGGCACATGCCTGGGTTGGCTCGGTCCAACTTGCAGGAGGCAGACAATCAATGATTCCCTCTCATCATTGATGTTTCTACCTCTCTCTTCCTCTCTGAAATCAATAAAAATATACTAAAAGAATCTTTAAAAAAAAAAAAAAAAGGAGGGATCTATTTCCTGAGGCTGCTGCTCCTATGACTACAGACCGGCCTGAAGCAACAGGAACAAGTGCTCTCCCCTCTGGGTGCCAGGATCTGAAATCAGGGCGTCTGGGGCTGTGCTCCCTCGACGGGCTCCAGGGCAGGGTCCTTCCTGCCTCGTCAGCTTCTAGGGGTTCCTTTGCTCTTGGCCCCATCCCTTCAATTTCCCCTCATCTTCACGAGGCCTCTCCTCCATCCTCACCTGACTCCTCCTCCATCTTCAGGTGCCCCCTCCTCCGACCTCACGTAACCTCACACTGTGTTCACCTGCGCACATCCGGCTGTCCAAGTGGTCCTGCCCCCCTCATGTGCGCACATCAGCTGCCACGTGGCCCTGTCCCCCTGATCACGTGCGCACATCCGGCTGTCCACGTTGCTCTGCCCCTTGATCACATGCACACATCCGGCTGTCCACGTGGCCCTGCCCACTGATCACGTGCGCATTTCCGGCTGTCCACGTGGCCCTGCCCACTGATCACGTGCGCATTTCCGGCTGTCCACGTGGCCCTGCCCACTGATCACGTGCGCATTTCCGGCTGTCCACGTGGCCCTGCCCACTGATCACGTGCCCATAGGACAGGTGAAGCTACTGCAGCACAGAGAGGGCGACTGGCTTCTTCCTTCCAGCCTCTGTCTCCTTGACCTGTGACCTCTGGGTAAGCGGCCCTTCCCCCCCCCCCTCCCCCAGCAGACAGGGGTCCTGTCTTGGCACCAGTGCCTCTGGGCGGCTGCTCGCTTTGTCTCAAGGTCCCTCCCAGCTGGTAACCTTGGGGAGTCCCCGCCGCATTGGGGCAAGGGCCTTGCGTGGGGAACATCCCGCCTCCCCTGGCGGTCTGTGGCTTAGATTACAAAGCACCATTATTTCCCCCCACCCCCACCCCCACCCCCATCCCGGCCATAGGAAAACTGAGGCCCAGAGCAGGCAGATCTCACAGCCAGATGTTTTCTGACTCCTCACTTTTCATTCTATGGGACTGAGGATTTTGTTTGACCTCGAAATGAAATGGATTCGGGGTCCGCAAACCAGCAGGCTTCCTGCATTTGCTCTGAGACGTGGCTCTGCCCCGGCGCCTCCTGGTCCAAGTCCCCGATGCCCCCCCACCTCCGTGGCAGCATCTCATCCCCTGGGCCCCCATTCAGCACAGGCACCCTCCGCGCTTCCCTGCAGTCCCAGGGACCTGCTGAGCCCGGGCCCTGGCCGGTCACCAGTTCCCCAGGTCCTGCCTGCAGCCCCAGGGCCCTCAAACCAGTCTGGGAGGGGCTGGGGGGTTGA
>NW_005371709.1:786148-794108 GCF_000412655.1 Myotis brandtii
TCTCCCCAGAGGAAATGCCCAGAGCAGCACCCAGTCTGTGTGAGGTCCAGCTCCTGGAGGGCTCAGCCTGCGCAGTGCGGCCACCAGAGGGCACCCGTCTGCAGGGTGGTGGGCAGAACGGGCCTCCCAGGGCAGCTGGGTGCCCACCCGGCACCAAAGCCATCCTTCAGCCTCCCCCTCCCCCTTCTGAAGGGGAGCCAGGTGTGGTTTCTGCCCTTGGGAGGCGGCAGAGGTGTCGCTCTCTGCTGGCCAGTTCCTGTCACTGCAGAAAGTAAGGGTCACCCTGCCACCCAGCCCAGCACATCCTTCTCATCCACAGGCCAGAACCAGGCCTGGCGCTCCCCTCGGCCGGGATGGAGCAGAGCTGGATTGGGAGTCAGGACAGTCTCTGCAGCTGATGTGTGTGGTCCCCATTTCCACGAGCCCAGGAGGCTCCGGGCCGCTGTGTGCATGGGAAACTGTGGCTGTATGACCAGAGATCCCCTCAGGGCCCAGCTGGGCCGCCATGGCCAGGACCTGTACGCAGCCTCTGGGATGGGAGCCCTCTGCTCTCTCCTCCACCCGCTGCAGGGACATCCTGCCAGGCGTCCGCTCAGAAAGAAGAGGGCACCTTGCCTCCCAATGGGCAACCGACTCCACTCTGCGGGTGTGGAGACGGCCTCTGAGCCGCCTCCAACTGGGACGAGGCAGCAGGTGCTGGAGCCCAGGCTCAAGCGGAGGCGGCAGGAAGGGAGTGGGCTCTGCTCCGCCATCTCCCTGGGACCCAGAGCTACAGGGGACGGGACTCTGGTCCCCACTCCCAGGCGCCCTCAACACGCACCACTTCGCCCCAAGCAGCTTGGTTTTCATCTGTTTTAGGTCGTGGCCATCAGGGAAGGCATTGTTTGCACAAAGTACTCAGTGTGAGAACCTTTGAAGTCCCTGCTCAAGGTCAGCCCTCAGGCCCTGGTAAGCTTGCCTGGTCCTGGCTTTCGGAGAATGGAGGCCTTTCTCCCAATCTCCAAAACACACACGGAGCTCCTTATGAAGTCAAGTGCACATCCGCGTCCTGGTGTCATTGCCTTGCGTCCAAATGGGCAACGGACACAGGCCTGCGGGTATAGAGAGCACCCCTGAGACAGCTCCAAACGGGATGAGGCAGAAGGTGCTGGAGCCCAGGCTCAAGCGGAGGCGGCAGGAAGGGAGTGGGCTTTGCTCCGTGCCCAGGCCTGTGCCAGGTGCTCACTCACGGTCCAGATCCTCTCCAGTCTCATGAGAGGTGTTCCTTTGCTTGCTTCCTTCCCTCCCTCCCTTTCTCCCTCCCTCCCTTCCTTCCAGCTCTACTGAGCACCTGTCTGTGCCAGGGGCTGGGCTACAAAGGCAGAGCTAGCATCCCCAAGACCTCACCCCCGTGAGAGCATCATCAAGAAAATGGCTGTGAGCGGGGTGGGTGCAGGATGCAGGGGGACCCCAAGGGACTCAGGGAAGATTCTCCAGCGGAGCTAAAGTGGGCTGGGACCTGAAGGCTGAGGAAGGGCATTCCAGATGGAGGGAACTGCATGTGCGAAGGCAGGGAGGCAGCAAAGAGCCCGCCTGGTCTGAGAACTGTGGGAGGGTGATGGAGCCCAGGTCCAGGAAATCCGCTGGGGGGGGTTGGGGTCCCAGAACCCACTCCCTGGACCCTCTGCCTTCTTGACCTCCTTTGCTCCCAGCTAGGAAGAGGCCCCGGCCAGCTGCACAAATGGATGCTTTGACATTGGAGAGTGGGAGTGAGGAAGGGCCAGCTGGTGTGTGTGTGGGTATTGCTTCTCAGAAATCTGCCCCTCCACCTCCTCCTCTGAGACCATGGCAACCGGGAGGCAGCTGGGGAAGCCACCTGTGAGCTGGGCTGAGTGGAGGGGGAGGTGGGCTGGGGGTAGGGATCTCTGCTCCCCCTCTCTGAGCCTCAGTCTTGGCATCTAGAATATGGGCATGGCAGCCCGGTTGTGGGCTCCTGTCAACCCAGGTGCTCCAGGAAGCCCAGGCCCAGGCAGGACTCCTTAGGGGAAGGCCCGGGAGGGAGGTAAGGGCGGGGCTGGGGAGAGCCCTGCCTCATCCTGCAGCTGGGGTCTGGGCCAGGGGTGGGGAGTCCCCGAGCCATGTGGCTGTGCTTCCCACCAAGCAGCCCGCCTGGTGTGCCCACTGCACTGTCACTGCGGAGGAGCCCCCGGGAGCAGGAGACATGGCCGAGGCTCAGACACAAGGATGGATCTCCCTGTGAGCCCTGCAGTGAGAGGTCTAGGGGGTGGGGTTGGGGGGTGGTCTCCCTTACCCTGCCGCAGATCACAGGGCTCAGCTGTTTCTAGAACCCGGTCAAAGCCCCAAAAGGAGGGGTCTATTTCCTGAGGCTGCTGCTCCTATGACTACAGACTGGCCTGAAGAAGCAGGAACAAATGCTCTCCCCATCTGGGTGCCAAAATCTGAAATCAGGGCGTCTGGGGCTGTGCTCCCTCGGTGGGCTCCAGGGCAGGGTCCTTCTTGCCTTGTCAGCTTCTAGGGGTTTCTGGGGCTCCTTTGCTCCTGGCCCCATCCCTTCAACCTCCCCTCATCTTCACGAGGCCTCTCCTCCATCCTCACCTGACTCCTCCTCCATCTTCAGGTGCCCCCTGCTCCGTCCTCTCTATACCCCACAGGCCTGTGTCTGTGGCCCATTTGGATGCAAGGCAGTCACCCCAGGATGCAGACGTGCACTTGACTTCATAAGGAGCTCCGTGTGTTTGGGGAATTGGGAGAAGGGCCTCTGTAAAATTAAATTTCAAATTGTATCCGAAATATGACTGTTTTGGTTTTATAAAAGTATCTCTGCCCATCTGTTCATAAAAAATAAAAAAGTTCCTGGCAGAAGGAATAGCAAGCTCAAGTACCCTGTGGCAGGAACGAGCCCAGCTGGTTCCAGCCACAGCATCTCTTGGGTTTAAGTGTGTGTGTGTGTGTGTGTGTGTGTGTGTGTGTGTGTGTGTGTGTTTAGCTTCCTGATAGGTCTAAGAAACAGGACAACATCCAAACCTCATTAAGTCTAGTTACAAGTGAGCCAAAGAGATCCACTTTTTCCATGCCCACAGAAAATGCCCCTAATCTTCCTGGCCATTTCAAATACAATATTGAGAAGTGGGACAGCCTGGACTCTGCCATCAGAATGGGAGACTTCAGAGTTCAGGTGTCTGGAGTATCATCTTCGCATACGTTGTACTATGATTTGCGCAATGCACACACTCCCAACGCATCCTGCACTGACAGTCGGCATGCCCACCCCCTGCCTGAAATATTTCCACGTTATCCCTAACTCCATTCTGGCTTATCAACCACAGGTAAACATTCCCCCTGAACAAGTGCCTAAATAAATATCAATCCTCTTCCTCCTCCAAAAAGTTAGTTTCCACTATTTATAAAGGCTTTCCCCCACCATTTAATGTTCCTTCCCTCACCATTTAATGTTCCTCCCTGCACTCCTTCCCCTCAGGATCTTTCCCTCTCCTACTTTCTTTCTCTCCAGTTTCCACATGCTCCCCGTGCTCCTTACCCTCCCCCCATGAAGGCCCTCCTACTTGTGGGATGAAGCATCACCTAGAAGCAGGGACCGTGGTTCATTCCTGGGTAGATGCCAGCGGTGGAGGAGAACCCCTCGGGGCTGGTGCTTGTTTCTGGGGCCACACTGCTTCCTATTGCACAGTCCCAGGGAGGAGGCAAGTGAAATTATCTCTTGGATCCATGTCTGCTCCCCAGGAGGAGGGAGGAAAGGCCTCCTTGACTTCCCTTAGATCGTCCCATGTGAGGCCTCTGGAATGAACAGCGCTTCCTGGGCGTTAGATCAAAAGAGTCGAGTGAGTTTCTTTAAACCCCTTCTGGAATCAGATGAGGAATAAATAAACTAAGAAATGAAAAGATCGCAATTTTACCATTTTTGTTTGTATATCCAAATAAAGTGTATTTCACACACTGTACTTTATAGACAACTCATTTCAGACTGGTAACAAAATTTTAATAGAGGATGCCACGGACTGAATGTTTTTGTGACCCCAAAGTTTATAAGTTGAAGCCCTACTGTGATGACATTTGGGGGTGGAGACTTTGGGAGGCAGTTAGGTAATGGCAGTGGAGGAGCCCCCGTGATGGCATTTATGTCCTTAGAAGAAGAGGAAGACAGCTACCCCTTTCCCTCTGCCATGAGAGACTACAACAAGAAGAAGGCCATGCACAAGCCAGGAAGCAGGTCCTCACCAGAATCCGCCCATGCTGGCATCCTGGTCTCAGATTACAGTCTCCAATGCTATGAAAAATACGCGTTCACTATTTAAACCTCCTTATGGTGATTTGTTATAGCAGCTGGATCAGACAGAGGGTTAGATATAGGGTTCACTAACTTTCTATTTTAGACTTTCTAATTTTCTATTAAGGACGATTAGAAAATACAATTATCTACTATCATCATCAATTCATAAGTACTCTATTGCTAAAAATCAGGAAAGATATAATCTAAAAAAAGTTCTCATTTTGCTGGAACAGTAAATATATCCATCTCAGACTGGCATTTGTGAACAAGTAGTTTAAAAACGGGACCTTTAGCCCTAACTGGTTTGGCTCGGTGGATAGAGCGTCGGCCTACGGACTGAAGGGTCCCAGGTTCGATTCTGGTCAAGGGCATGTACCTTGGTTGCGGGCACATCCCCAGTAGGGGGTGTGCAGGAGGCAGCTGATTGATGTTTCTCTCTCATTGATGTTTCTGACTCTCTATCCCTCTCCCTTCCTCTCTGTAAAAAATCAATAAAATATATTTTAAAAAATGGGACCTTTAGTGGCTCAAATAAATAAAAATGGATAGGAGGGGTTTCCGACACAGTTGGATCTAGGTGCCCTAGTTATGTAGTCTAGAATCTCCATTTCTGGATTTCATTGTCTTTGGTGGTGACATCAGCCTCACACTGGCTCTCTCCATGAGGGGACTAGTTGAGCAATGGCAGCATCTACCTTGTATTCTACCATCCTACCAACAAACTATTGATTCTTAGACCTGACTCAATAGCACAAATTGGGTTCTGTGTTTGTCCCAATTGACTATGATTGATCAGTTGGGGGTTATATGCCCCTTCCTGGGAGGCAGGTGTGAGTATGGGAGACTAATAGTACAGGAATGTTGGTTCCTGTAGAGAGCGCCTGGGAAGGCACATGGGCATTTCTTTAATTATCGTCAGCTGAATCCAGTGGTGTTGGCAAAGCCACGTCCTGGAAACACGCTTTGCCAGAGGCAGAAGTGTTGTCAGCTTGACCTTCAGCCCAGGTGCCAGGGGGTGGGTTTTTTTATTTAAATCCAGCCAAGCACCAGGAATGAATTCGACTCAGGCCCACCCAAGAATGCACATAATCTCCTTTGTCTTGACTTTTAGTAAAACTTCCTGTTTTTTTTGCTGTATAAAATAAACACATTGGCTCTGAGTCCCTGTCCCTGTCTCTCCATCAGAGGACAGTGGTCCCATCCAGCCCCCCCCAGCTTTTTCCATCTCTGTGTCTGTCTCTTTCTTTCATTTTCTCAATCCCAAGCCACCCTACTCAGGAACCGGACCGCTCTCTAGTGGAGAAGAGAGAAATATTTATAGGTTCCCATTTAAAAACAAACAAACAAAAAACAAAATAAAGCACTGTAACTAAACAAAGGAGAATGGGTGGTTATAGACAAAAACAACAAAAGGGCGTTGCAATTTTATTAAATTTAAATACCATTTCAATTTTACTGTGACTCTTCACTCAAGCAAACTCAATCATTCAACATTTATTAGGCCCACCTATGTGCTACTAGGCAACACTTTTTACAATAGTGTGTGAAGCAATTGAGATCAGCCTTGTCACAGGCCAAAGAGTCATAATCCACATTATCATTCAGTTCTTCACTTTGTTTGGCTAAAGTAGACTTGACATAGTATGTGAATTCTCCATGCTCATGTATTAAAAATGTGATTTTATTCTGTTGTGCTTTTTCTTCTTAGCAAAGGAGGAAAACAGCAATTCCTCAAAAAATGAAATATAGAATTACCATGTGGTCTGGCCATTCCATTTCTGGGTACATACACTCTGGATGAAAGGGGACACATGCTGACCTGACAAGCTCAGGGGAGGCCTGCATGGCAGTCTTGCAAACTCAAAGACCTAAAGTTACCACAAAGGATGGTCTGAAATGAAACTTTAACAAAAAGCAGTGATGGTGGGCAGTTACATCCTCGGCCGGTATCTTCATTGACAAGGTCAACCTTTACCTTAACTGAGCCTGCCTATCTTTTTGCATCTATAATAACATACCCTTTGAAATGTCTGGGTAACTTGTAACTTCCCTTTTTCTGGACCCCTTGGGGCACAACCTAATGTGCTGGGCGCCAGGACAGATACCACAAATTCCTTCATTATCATGTTAATTGTTCCTGATGTGTCTATCATTTTAATTTTTATCCAATCCCAGGGGTTTCCCTGCTTTGCTTTCTCCCACCTCTCTAGTTTATCACCAATGGATTTCACCTACGTCCCTTTCCTTTGATTGCAATGTATAAATACAGATGTAACCCGCCATTCTCCGGAACATCTCAGTATGTTGAGGTCCTGCTTCTCTGCATATGTCAACAGTTTGGCTCAAATAAACTCACAAAAACTCTTTACAGGTCACAGTGGTTTTTTATGTTAACAACACAAAACAACTGAAAGCAGAGATTCAAACATATCAGTAACACCCATGCTCATAGCAGCATTATTCATAATAGCTAAAAGGTGAAAGCAGATGTGGGATAAACAAAATGTGGGATATTATTTCAACTTAAAGGATATTCTGACACATGTTACAACATGGATGAAACTTGAGGACATTATGCCAAGGGAAATAAGCCAGTCACAAAAGGACAAATACTGTATGATTTCACTTATACGAGGGATCTGACAGGAAGTAGCATGATGGTGTCAGGAACTGGGGGAGAGAGGAATGAGGAGTTAGTGTTTAATGAGGAGTCCGTTTGGGAAGATGGAAAAGTTCTGGAGATGGATGGTGGTAATGGTTGTACAACAATGCGAACGTACATAATGCCACAGAACCATACGCTTACAATGGTTAAGATGATAAAGTTTATGGTATATACACTGAGTGGCCAGATTATTATGACCACCCCATCAGTACAATGAAGTGAATTAGTTATGCAAATAGTAATAAAACCTTGAGAGTATTTGCTTAGGAAGTTTTCAATATTCAGTATTTTTGCAAGTGTCAATGAAGTACTGACGGGGTGGTCATAATAATCTGGCCACTCAGTGTATATTTTATCACAATTAGCCAAGTACAGTAGGGAACTGAATGGTAAGGTGGATTGTGATTCTTTGGCCTGTGACAGGGTTGATCTCAGTTGTGAAAGGTTGTCTATCTCTCAGGGACACGTGAGTTTATCTTTGTGTCCCTATTGCCTAACAAAGGAAAGGAGAGAGGATGTCCTGGTGAGATTTTTTTTTTCCGGTGAGATTTTTGAAATAGAGGTTTATCTCTGTTATGCACACACAGTGATGGACTGACTTCTTGCATTCCTAAGAAGCTCCTACATAGATATCAGAAACTTAAGGCACAGTAATTCAAGCAAGCGCGACTTCGTGGCCATTGAGTACACAGAGGAATCCACCAGCTCTCGCATTCTGTTATCCTGCTTTTAGATTCTCAGCGATGGTCCTGGGAGTCTCTGCTCAGGGAAAAATGGGACAGACAGAGGCGAACCACGTGTCGCGGGCGGTGACCAGGGAAGCCGCCCCGGGTATCACAGCGGATAGCACCGCAGACGCGAACGGAACAGAACGGTGCCTTTTTGGGTCGGAGGCGGGTGCGGGGTGAAGGAACTGCAGGGAGAGGAACTTGCTATTCACCGGAGCCGCGCGCAGGACCGCCCGCCCCCGAGCAGAGGGCGCCCGGGTCGCACTAGGCGGGTCAGTC
>NW_005371709.1:794674-797440 GCF_000412655.1 Myotis brandtii
CAGTGCCTGGCAGGCCCCGGGCTCCTGGCCCCGCACCGCCCGGCCCCTCCGGCGATGGGGCGGAATTTGAAAGCTGGAAAAGAATCCAGCCTTCGCCCAGCCTCCTTGGTTTACAGATGGAGACCTTCTTCTGCAGCCCGGAGTCACACCCAGTCCATAGGAGTGAATGAATCTGGGTCAGGGAGGCTGGGAGGGCTGATTTCTAAAGCAAGAGTGAGACCTGCTGGGCTAGAGGTGCTAGTTGATCATGGGGTGTGTGTGTGGGGGTGGGGGGGGGTGGGGGGTTGCAGTTACCAGCAGACACCTGCGTGCCTGCCACAGGTACTGATGCCCACCAGGCAACAGTCTCTCAAAGCACATAAGCCCTGCAAAGGGGGATGATGCTGGCAGTTGAATGAAAAAATATTGGGGTTGCGAACAGGCTAGGTCTGCTGCAAGGTAGGCGCTGTGGAGAATGCTTGGGGTACAGGGTTAAATCTTAAATGCGAGAGAGACCCCCTCCACTTGAAAAGCAATCTCGTGATCCTTGATTGTCTCATCTATGTAATAATGTAGGATACATTAATCTGTAATGTGGGTACCTTGCCTTTCGGTGTGTTTTACAGTAAGAAGGGCATTGTGTATGGAAACTTTTCATGATTGTACATGGCAAGCCATTGGCAGCACTACTATTTAGAGTTTGAGCATAATTTAGCTTCAACTGTTAGCGTAGCTGCGTTACAGGGGGAAAGTAGGACTGATGATTCCATAGCTGTATTTTGTACGACCGAAGTACCTGTCAGCATGCAGGCATGATTTCTCCGAGTTAGTGCCGTATTGATTACTCTCAACATGAATAGACTCCATGTGGTGGGCAAGTTAATCTCCTAGTACCCATTTTTCTCTAAATTATTAAAGGATCTCTAAGCCCCCCCCCCCTTCCATCTCTAAAGTTCCCTGATTTTACATATTAAATTTGAAACATGTCCCTCATTGTGACAACAAAAAGTTTTAAGAAAACAGGTTTAAAATTCTGCATGATGCATAGCGAATCTTCAAGTTCATTATTTTTTTCTCAGCCCTCCCAGTTACTTTATCAGTGTTGGGCTAACATAAGTGAAAAGTGATTTTTCCAGTGACAGATCCTGCAGTGTTAAATTCACTTAAACTCAGAGGTGCGAATGGAGCGCTTTGTGTATGGCAGAGAACAGCTGAAGTCTGACCTGAGAGTGGGGCCTGTGCAGGGCGCAGGTATCTTCTGCAATAGGATGAGAACATTCCGCCTCAGAAAATGTGATAAGATGCCTTTTCAACAGTGTTCACATTATGTGTATTTTCAGCCGAGATATAACCATAATCTTTATAGACAATCTGTCCAACTATGTACACGTTACTTATTTTGTCTTGCAGCCCCAAAGCGGAGCCGCCCCTGCCTCCTGTTTCTTCTTTTCTGGCTCCTGTCTTCTGAGTTCCCCTCTTACCTGCAGAGACCCTTGTCACATTCCTTTCACCCACGTGGCAATCAATATTCATAACCCCTTCAAGCACTGACTGAGTTACATTACATTTTCTCCACTCAAAGGATGGAAGTCATAAATCTTGAGTCACCACTTAAGATGTCCTAAAACTAATGGTGGTGATTCATTTTTAGAACAGAGTGCAAGACACCATGAGGCTCTGGTTCAGGTAGATGGTGTTTAGGTTTTTATCTTTCCTGTGCCAATAACAGTTATTTATTTCTGCCTCAGAGGGACATCCTTTCTGCAGGATGCGTAGTGAACCTTCAGAGTCCTTATTACTCTCAACCTTCCCAGTCACTTTATCAGTTTGGGGCTAAAATAATCAAAAAGCGATTTTTAAAATTACAGATACTTCCGTGTTGAATTTTTATGGAGACTTTTAAAAAATGATAAACACAATTAAAACAGAATGCAAATGGAGGCTTGCATGCCTATTGCCAAGTATAAGGCTTGAATTATTTTTTAGGTTTACTATTCTGTCATTTCCTGAAGTCAGTTAATTAATTACTGACAACATAGCATTATCTGCTCTGAAATTTTCAAGTGTGCTTGGTTTTCAGCTAAAGCATCCTTAAAATTCACTCAGAATACTTACAAAAAGTTTCACATCAATTAATATTAAATATTTCTTTATCATTCTTAGCTCAGGAAAACATTTGAATAGACTAATATTCAAGATTGGATAACTTAGTCTTGTTCGTTAGTAGTTAATTATGAGATAATTAACTCTCTCCCCTGGAAAGGCAAAAAGGTCTAAAGTTGCAGCCATAAAATCAGATTATACAACAGTCTGTAATGAAAAAGCCAGTAAATAAACCAAGGTCTTAACTTTTGCTTTTATGCTTTATCCTCGCTGCTATAAAAGCCAGCCATAGGAGAAGGTGAAATGGACATAGAAAGTGTAATATTGAAAGTGTATTATTTCATTTTTAGATTTGTAGGGTTTCTAACATGAAGGATATGATTAAGAACCCAGGCAGCACAGTGGAGCATACAGGACATTGTGCTAGGAAGTTCGAAGGCATGGGTTTTGCTCCTGGTTTGTTCATTCATTCACCAAATAGTCACTGAGCACCTGTATGTGCCAGGCAGTGTTCTAGGTGCTAGGGATACGGCTGTGAATGAAACAGACAAAGCCCTGCCCTCCTGCAAGAGACATTCTAGTGGAGTGGAGGCAGACTGTAAACAGCTATGTGAACAGATAGAAGGTCGCACAATCACAAGTTTACAGTGAACTTAAAAGAAAGAGGTCTAAGTGCCAAAGGGT
>NW_005371709.1:797533-833964 GCF_000412655.1 Myotis brandtii
ACAAAGAGGTGAGAAGGCCTCTACTAAGATCATTTTTGATCTATGACCTGAAAGTAAACGGGGGAGAGAGCAGGGGGCAGAGAGATGAGCAAGTTCCAAGCTCCGGATGCAGGCGGGTGCTTGGCATGTGTGAGAGACTGTGAGGTTATGGAGGCCAGGCCGTGTCAATGTGGGTGAGGGGTGAGTGGCAGCAGAGGAGAGGCGGTGGGAGTGGGACGGGGCACGTCATTGAAGGACTTTGGCTTTTACTCTGAGTGAGGGGGAAGCAAGCCATTAGAGGGCTTGGAACAAAGGCACTCATGATGACATGTTTTAACAGGATCACTCCAGCTGCTGGGCAAGAATAGACAGAAGGGGGTCAAGGGACTACCCTTTCATACTAGCTGTGTGACCCTAAACCATACTCCATTTTTATGATTCTTAGTAGTGTGGCACATTTCCACGGGGAGCCAGAGGATTGTATGCGAACAGGTTCTAAAATTAGAGCGCTTCAAATGACCTGAAAACGTGTCGCTGCTGACACACCTGTCGCTGAATCACCGCAAATCAGAGGTAATCAGGTCTTTCCAGTCAGGTTGTCAGGTCATGAGAACAAAAAGCACCCTTTCGTGAATATTCTCTGCTGATCCCTTTAGTGCCCTGCTGATCCCTGAATTTTCCCTTCCTGCTTGAAAAAGGATGAAAAGCTGTTACTCATCAACAGAGCTGGCAACCAGAGTAGCTTTTGTTGTTGGGAAAGTTGGAAACTTTGGGGAAGGAAACAATTCTAATTTTCTATTTATCATAGGTCATTTGAATTGTTTTTTAGCATGCGAGGAGTCCAAAAGATTTCTTTTGTTTTTAATTCACCTTAACCTCTTCCCATTCACCTTGTGCTTCATAGGTACTTATCCTAATGAATTTAATGTGGGTTTTTTGTTTGTTTGTTTGTTTTATGTCTGTATAGGATCTTGCAAAGTGGGGATGTTTGTTTTCTAAATGTGTATCTTTCTAATGCTCTGTTTTATTTTGCTTTTTTTTTCTAAGACTGTTTATAAGATCCATCCATGTTTCTATGCGTACATCTAATTCTTTGTTTCTGAATGCTCCTTGCTGCGTGCACACAATAACTCTACTTAAATGCTCCCTTTGTGATAGATACTCAGAAAGTCCCTACTCTCTAACACCAAAAATGTTGCTGCAATGAGCATCCTTATAACGCCGTATAATTTATCTGGGGGATGTATACTTAGAAGGGAATTGCTGGATTATAGGTTTGCATGTACAGAACTTGAGGAAACAGTGCCAGATTCCTCTCCACAAGCGTGGCACCCGTCTTTCTCCCGCCAGAAGCGTTCGAGGGCTCCTCATCGTTATGTCCCACCAGCACTCAGCTTTAAGCAGCTCTTTCCCTTTTCTCATCTCATAGGTGCAAAGTGCGATCTTGTCCTTTTGCGTTGTATTTTTTTCTTTACTAATGATTTTAAGGATCTCTTATGCATACAGATACAGCCGCTGCTTATATCTTCGTTCATTTTCTATTGGCGTTGCTATCTGTGTTGTTGCCTTTGACTTGTAGAAGTGATTTTATAATGTAGATAATCACTCTGTCACATATAGACTTTGCAGATATCTTCTCATGGGTCACCTATTAATGTTGCCTTTGTTATCCTTTGATCAAGAAAAATTTCTTAATTTTGATGTAATCATATAAATACTTCCTTTGACTGTTTTATGCTTGTCGACTTTTGTGTAAGAAGCCCCTCCCAACCCCTAGGTCACAGCTATATCTTCAATTCATCTAGAGCCCGCTTTGCATGTGGTGTTAGTGATCCAGCCTCTACTGTTATTTAATGAGCCTTTCCTCCCCCCCCCCCCCCCCCCCCATAATATCTCCAAAAAGCCCATGCTTTCCTGCATTGAATTGTGGTACCCTTTTTCTCATATGGTGTCCATGGATATACTGGTCCGTCTCTAGGGCTCTGTTCTGTTCCATGAATCTGTCAGCTTTTGCTCCGTATTTTTTATTGTTCTGTTTTTATTACAGTGATTTAGTAATATGTCCTCATGACCAGCACAGCAAGTGCCCTGTTTCTGGTCTTCGTATTTAAGTTTACTTAGCTCTCCTGGAATAAATGATTTGTTTCATATAATTATTTTCCCGTATAACATTTGGAATAAGTTTATCAGGTTCTTCCAAAATTATATTTTTGAGGATTTTTTTTTTATTGGGATTACATTGAATTTATAAATTATTTAAGAGAGGTTTGACATCTTTTTGATATTAACATATTTCCTCCAAGAGCATGTAATGTGTGTCTCTCTTTTTTTTTTTCCAGCTCAACTTTTAAAAATAATTTTTGTTTTATTTGGAAAAGACTTAAAACTAACAGAAGAGTTCTAAGATTAGTACAAAGAGCTTCTGTGTATTCCTCACCTAGACTCACCAATGTTAGCATTTTGCCATATTTGCTTTATTGCTCCCTTTCCACATTTCTGTGCTTTTTTTTCTTGACCCATTTGAGTTCGTTGCAGACATCATGCTCCTTTATCCCTAAATACTTCATCTGCTCATTTGTAAGTTCTTTATTAGAACTTTAAGGTGTTCACTATAAAGGTCTAGAAGGATATTCTTGGTTAAGTTAATTTCTAAACACTTCATAATTTTGTTGCCATTTTGAATCGTGTCTCAGAGGGTACATGCCAAAATCCTAAGCCTGTGCCAAGGTTAAGGTCAAGCAAAAGACGATTAATAAGTCTTCAATATTTCTGAACCTTATATATAAATTTATGGTAAACATCTCATGATTCCAGTATAAGTTTATTTCACCATTAGATCAGCTTTTCTTCCTGTTGTTAAGAGTCAAAATTTAAACAGCTGGTGTGAAGAATGAGAGAGCCATATTCAGCATCATAACTATAGTCGTCAGCATGATTTAAATATAAGATATGCAAGATTATAGTTCTCTTCCTCTGTGGATCAGGCTCGACTCTGGGTATAAATCTAACCTGCATGTATACTAGTATCTCACAAAATATTGAATAGTTCAACAGGTAGTTCTTCAGCAATCATAAGTGTTAGGGTGTCGAGCAATTGATTCTCATGGCCATCTTTTGGCCATCTCTCAAGTATCTCTATATGGTTGGGTTGTTTTTTCCTAATTGTGAGAATTATACATTTTCATGATAGAAGTTTGCAAAATATAGAGAAGCAAATCTTTACTCTTGCCTTTTAGCACCAATCCCCATTTAAACATAGTTTTTTTCTCTCTCTCTCTTGTCCCCCCCCCCTTTTTTGTGATGGGAGGACATGTTTGTGGAAGAGGAGAATGCATTTAAAATTGGGGTACATAATTTGTATCACCCCTCCTTTTTCAGGGTTAGGCCATCAACTCTTGTTTGACTTGCTTTGAGTGATCCTCTGGGAAAAAACACACACAAAACAATAAGAAAGATACCATTAGTTTATAGGAGCTCTTGTCCCCCCCCCTTTTTTTATGGTGGGAGGACATGTTTGTGGAAGAGGAGAATGCATTTAAAATTGGGGTACATAATTTGTATCACCCCTCCTTTTTCAGGGTTAGGCCATCAACTCTTGTTTGACTTGCTTTGAGTGATCCTCTGGGAAAAAACACACACAAAACAATAAGAAAGATACCATTAGTTTATAGGAGTTGGGTAATTGCTTGCTAATTACTCCCAACAGGCTATGCCATTGTGCATAAAGGATCCAGGCTCATTGTGACAGCATGGACCCATCATGACATAACTGCCAACAAACCACAGACTATGGTAGGGGAGGAGATGGGGAGGAGAAATCTGTTTGGTATCACTTTGCTTCAGTTCAGTTAGTGCCTTCCTTCTTTAGGCCACATTTGCTTTCATTTTTCAGAAAAAGAGTGTAGAGGAAATAGTTGAATTTATTTATTTTTTTGACTCTGAAATAAACCCAACAATTGTCTTGTTTCCCTGACCACCTTTGCTAGTGTGATGAGTGCTGAGGGAGAGTGGTGATAGAGGACAGCGGCAGAATTCCAAATTAGTATTTCCATCAGCTGGTAGCTTCAGTATCAAACTGTCCTCCCCTCTGCACTCTCCAGCCTTCACCTTGTTATGTTTCGTTCATTTTGCAGGAACACCTGTCAATTTCCCAAACGCACTTGTCTGCCTGCCCCTCCCCTCAAGGGAAAAGCTCTTCAGGGGCAGGAATCTTTCTTTTATTCCCTGATGGCTCTTAAGCACCGTGAGCTGTGCCTGGCACATAGTGTGCCCTCCACAGATGGATCCATAAAACAAATCAACCATGAAAGAGGCAGCACTATGATCCAGAGAAGGGAAATCTGAGGGAGGGGTAGGAAAGAACGTTCTCGTAGCCTCCTTGAAATACATGGGTTCAATAAGCTAGCAGAATCCTCATTTCCACATTGACCCTGTAAGCATAACTGTCAACCCAGCCACAGGCCTCATTTCTCTACATCTGTTCTAGCCGCTCAGCCTATGGTTTCTGAAAGTGGTATGTGTGCGAGTGTATGTTGCTGACAAGCACGTGGTGGGAGTAGGGCCCAGGAGAATAATCAGTGCTGACGTTTTGGCCCTGGGTTCTAGGCCCAGCACACACTGCATTGTTCTGATGAGGTGATTCTTTTCGGATAAATGATGTGCCCCATCAGCAGAAAAAGTCGCAATGGATGTGCCGAGTTGTGCTGAACTCCCTAGCCTCATGCCCATGTCCTCCCCCTTTCTAGTTTATTCTTTCCTCCCATTCCCAGCAGTGCAGAAACCTTTTGGCTTTTCTGTCATTTCTGGATCTGGTTCAGGATTGTCGTGATGAACAGTCATGCCATGTGTACCCGGTCACTTTATTACAAAGCAAGGCCTCAAGTCATCAATTGCACTGTATAGGGCACTAAAAAAAATAAGACTGCCATAAATACACCATAATGCTATCCCGTATAGACTATTATGGGACTGCTTTAATTTCTTACTCTATGGCTGGACACTTGTTACCCAACAGTTCCCCCAACAAATCTTAAACTCTGCTGCCTGGCCCTTAACTCTGATCCAAATCTACCATATATTCAAATTACTTCCCTGTCTCCACTTTTTACTCTAATTAGATGGATCTCTTTTTCTTTCCTACAACAATAATGATAGCAATAAGTATATTATGAATTATAATTATAGTATTTCTTTTTTCCATTTTTCTGGGTTTCATTCAAAAATGGATAAAAAATAATAAGACAAATATCCATGTACCCAACACTCAAGATCTATAAAACTGAGTTAGTTTCTGTATTCTACCTCCCTTTCCCCTTTTGTAGACTCTCTGGTTCTAATGACTTAAAAAAAAAATAAAAAAGATTCCCTTTTATTTACATATGACAACAATACCATGATTGTCACCTAAAAAAGGGAGCAGTCATTAATGCAATCAAGAATCTAGTTAATGTTCCAAATTTCCCCATTCATCTCAACTTTTTAAAACAATTTATTTGTTTGAATTGGCATCCAAGAAATGTGCACACCTTGCATTTAGTTTATGTGTTTCTTAAGCTTGTGTTTAAGTGTTTATGTGTTTCTTAGCTTTTAATTGATAAGTTTCCTTTCCTTCCTTTTTAATTTGAATGTTTTGATTACAAAACATTTGTTGAAGAAACTGGGCTTTTCTTTCCCACATTCTGGAATTTTTTAAGTGACTTTTGACAAAGCTTTATTGACCTATGGTGAGTTAACTCACTTTTTCATCTATCGATCAGTATAGGAGGTTCCAAGTTATTCAGCTTCCATAAATAGAAAGGATGTGCTGACCCACGTAGCTTGGTCTGGCTCAGAGGTCATTTCTGAGGAGCCTTCCAAAAGGCCCTAGGGTGTTAGGAATGAGATCAACAGCAGACCATCTCTATTTAAAAACATGTTGCCTCTGAAGAAATTTTATAACTGTTATTTGGCAAGGCAGTCTCTGCTCCCTTGTGTTAGGGCAGAGAGTTGAGAAGTGAGTGAGTCGTCTGGTTTTCTTCTTTCAGACAGCGTTTGTTGCTTTAAGGATTGCAGGGCTCAGTGCCAGAACCTCCTTGGGATATTATTGTCTTACAGTTAGATCTGCTTATCAGGAAACAGAATCCCTGGAGGGTCAGGTAAGAGGAGAATGAGTTTACATTAAAACCAGACTTTTGTTAGTGCTTGTTGGGGTCCTGTATAATTCAGCAGCTAGCTGGACTGTGGAGCATAATACTGATACATACGCTTTTAAGCCCATAATTTGTATTAACTGTCCTTTTTGCTGCCTCTATGTATATGTTGTTCAGTCATCATAATATTTGGACCACTCTAGACATGAAGAGAATCAGTTTCTTTTCTTTTTTTTTTTTTAGTCTTGTTGCCTTGATCTGTTAGTCAAATGTGATAGTTCTGCAGGGTAGTGACTCAATATTAAAGTAAAAAGAATAAAAATTGTTGAAGTGTGAACCTATGGTTGGATTTACTTATTTAGTGATTTACAAATTAAAATATTATTATTATTCACAATAAAAGTATTAACCAGAGGTGATTTGCTGGTATATTATTCTTCCTTGCAGTGATCGGTTAATAATAAAAATAGGCACTTCTTATTCATACCCAAGCACAGGTAGCAACAACACACACATGAGATAATATGTTTGAGAAGCAATCTGTAGATGTAATTGTGTTGTATTATAAAGCTGTGCCTGCAGAGAACTGCCAGTGTCTGGGTGAGGCTAGAGCTTAAGGTGTGTGGTAGGTGGAGAGTGTTCAGGAATGAGGCAGGGACCAGGTCATGATGAGCTTTGCACGACCTGCAAAGGTTGTGAGATTTTGTATGTAAGAAGAGATCCTAGTCGCAGTGTGGAACAGAGGGAGATGAGACTGGTAGCTAACTTATCATCTAGGAAGCTGTCACAGGAGTCCCAAAGAAAAGATGGCTAGAGTCTCAAGTAGAACACTGCCAATCTCAAATTTGTAATTTCCAAGCCCCAAAGAATAATTTTTAAAAGACCAGTGCACTCAAGGGATTTAACAGCAGTGCCACTAGTTTTCCTAGAAGTACGGGATAATGTTTTTAGAAGAGTAAATCGATTAAGTTCGTATCCCTCTTCTATCCCTGGGAGGCATTTGGCAAAGGTTTTCTTGGACCCGAATGCAGGGATCCCACTTGCAAACTGCGGCCAAATCCTCGTGGGTCTGTTGTGAATGCGAAGCTCATTTAGGGCTTTGGGTGGAGGGGGATGCCGATTGCTTTGTCCTTGTGTCCAGTAACCACAGGTTACTTTACTCCCCCTTCCTCTCAAGAAGACAATGGCAGTTTTGAGCAGTTGGCCTCACCCGGAAGTTGCTGCCTCATCTGTACTATTTTATGTTATAATCGGTCTGGGTGGTGATGACAGTCCTCCTCCCCCTCCTCCTCTTCCTCCTCTTCCGTTGTCATCAGACCTTTCTCGTAACCAACCTTTACTGAGTGCTTATTGTTTGCAGGAACTGTATTAAATGTTTCACTGACATTATCTAACTTAATCCTCATAACTGCCCATGAAGTTATTTATACTGTCATTTTCTTCAGTTTACAGATGAAGAAAGGAAGGTTCAGAGGGTGTAAGTAACTTGCCCAAGGTCACTTAGCTTGAGAAAAGGCAGACAGCAACTGTACCTAATTCTCTCTGACTTTATAGAGTTTGAGCTCTTCACTGCAATGAATATAGTTATTACTTAATATAACTTAATAGCAAATATGATTTTTTTAAGTTTGCCCTTTGTGTATTCCTGCCCAGTGAAAGTCCATGTAATCAAACACTGCATTTTTTAATATTTTTTTTATTTTATTGTTTTTTTACAGAGAAGAAGGGAGAGGGATAGAGAGTTAGAAACATCGATCAGCTGCCTCCTGTACACTCCCCACTGGGGATGTGCCCGCAACCAAGGTACATGCCCTTGACTGGAATTGAACCTGGGACCCCTCAGTCCGCAGGCCGACACTCTATCCACTAAGCCAAACCGGTTAGGGCAAAACACTGTATTATCTTCCCCCTATTCCCAGCTTATAGCTAGTATAAAACACAAGTGTAGAACATTTTTTAAAATATGAAGTATAGGAAAATTTCACGGGTGAGGGAGAGGGTTAGAATAGATAAGCTATTTAGATTTCTAGCTTTTTTCCAAGGCAAAATATTTATGTATGCCTTCACTGTTTTGCTTGAAGTAGAGCAATTTCTGAAACAGAGATACTCATTTAAAAAAATTGATATAATTCACATAACATAAACATTACCCTTTTAAAGTATATGGGACCCTATACAGCTCTGTGGGAAAGAGTAGCATGATCACTGGGAATGTGAATACATATTTTTATTTTTATATATAACTTAAAGTAGTTCAGTGTGTTACATCATTCATTCTGCAATGTTTATGGAGGGCCTTCTACACAGCCGTGGGCAAACTACGGCCCGTGGGCCGGATCCGGCCCGTTTGAAATGAATAAAACTAAAAAAAAAAAAAAGACCGTACCCTTTTATGTAATGATGTTTACTTTGAATTTATATTAGTTCACACAAACACTCCATCCATGCTTTTGTTCCGGCCCTCCGGTCCAGTTTAAGAACCCATTGTGGCCCTCGAGTCAAAAAGTTTGCCCACCCCTGTATGTACCAGGCAGTGCATTAGGTGCTTGATATACATCAGTGAATAAATTAGGCAAAAAGAATCCCTGCCCTGTAGGGCATACAGGGGATAAGGACTAATCTTACAGGCTTCAGAGAGGAGGTATCATTTGAATTGGGTCTTAACAGATCATAGAAGTTTATCCAGATGATGACTTATGTGTACATTTTAAAGGTTTTTTTTAAATTGATTTTTAGAGAGGAAGAGGGAAGGAGAGACAGAGAGAAACATTGATGTGAGAGGGGAACATGGATCGGCTGCCTCCTGCAGGAGACGGAGCCTGTAACCTGGGCATGTGCTCTGACCGGAATCAAACCAGCAACCTTTGGGTGCACAGGGTGATGCCCAACCAACTGAGCCACACTGGCCAGGGAGACATATGTGTATTTGATGGAAGAGTGAGGTGTTCAGCTATTCTAGTCAAAACATCCAACATCTCTATTCTCTCTCTCCCTCTCTCTCTCTCTCTCTCTCTCTCTTTTTCATAAACAAATAACTACAAAATCTCAATTGCTTATCACAACAATCATTTTCTTTCATTTCTATAGGTTTGGTTGATCTAGTCTGGGCCAGGCAGAACTTATAGGCTTCCATTCTGGTTAAGTCTTTTCCCCTTGCCTTCAGACTAGGGGCACAGACTGAAGGGGCAGTGGCCCTTCTTATGGTAGGTTATGGGAACACAAGGGGACAGGCTAAACCATAAAATGTGGTTTAAAACTCCTGCTCATGTCATCTCCACTGACACTTCATTTCTCAAGTCACATGGCCAAGTACAACAAAAATGTTTCAGGGAAGTTCACTCTGCCCACAATGGAAGCCACTACATAATTATACGGCAAAGGGTATAGATACATAATTATATTACAAGAAGGTGAAGATTTTGAATAGCAATTTGATCTACAGAGTGTATATTATAAGCACAAGAAGTAGCTGAACCTCACATGAACACGATGTGAATGGACATGGGTATAGGAATGACTAGAAATTGTCAGGGGATGTCAAAGATGTTAGACGACTGGGGAAGATTTGTGAATTGTGGCAATTTACTGATTCTTGGTTTATTTTAATTCAAAATTGAAGTCCCCCTAGCAAGACTAAGAAAAAAGGAGAGAAAACACAAATTTCCATATATATTATTCTAGATCATGCAGATACTAAAGGGTAATAAAGGATTATTGTGAACAACTTTATGCCAGCAAGTTTAAGCTTGGGTTAAATGGACAAGTTTCTTGAAAAATACAACTTATCAAAACTGAGGCAAGAAGAAATGGAAAATTTGAATAGCCCTATATACCTGATATCCACATAGATTTATTATTGTCTTTACATCATACTGTCACCCCTTCTCTTCTGTCAGAGATTTCTTTTATATCAGGTGAACCACTCCGTTGTTGAATTTAGGTTTGGACATCCTGATTTAGGACATTAAATCCTTCTCATGACACTATCCAAGGAATCTGCCATTCAGTGGGTTTGCTGTGTCTTCACATAACTCTCTGGTTCATTTGAATAGTAACTGGAGGATTCTGTATGTACATTTTCCTTTCCTTCCACATTCCTTTTCTAGTTTCTATAAGTGACAAGTTTTAGTTTTTGCCATTTGTTTGTATAAAGCTACTGGGCCCTGTTTTCCAGGTGTTTGGATGTTGGTGCCCTTTAAAATGATCTAAATCATCCCCCCTTCCTTCCACCCCCCCACCCCGATTTTTCTCAGGTTTTTTGTTGTTGTTGTTCCCTAGTTTTCTGAATTGCTTTCTTGATTCTTCTAAAATACCCAGAATACTTTAATACTGTAAGATAGGCCAAAGTTTAGGGAAACTCATGTCTTTTTAAATCTTTTTCTTTAGCAGAAAAACTAGTTTGTACTTAAAACAGATAAGGAAAAGAAACAAGATGCCTATCTCGCAGATCTCTGTAACATTTATCCTCACAGCGTGGAACACTGGGTTAGTAAGTGTGCCTGGCCCTTTCTGGAAGCTGTCCTAAACACTGCCTGTTTTCACATGTTTGCTGTGCTCCTTGCTATAAGCAGCCTCACCCTAAAGTTTCATTTTAGTTTCATCTTAATCTGCACTTCTGCAACTGCTATCGGATGTATTATCTGGGCATTTAGTACATACATAGCATAAAGGAGCTGTTAATTTTAATGTGCCACTAAGCTACTTAGCTCAGACATGTCCAGTGTATTTACCAGTACTTATGACTCAGTGGTTCTTAAATTCCCTCCCATATTTGAGATTCAAGAAATTTCATTAGAAATGTGAATCCGAGAGGATACTTAAGTAATTCTTAGGTTGATCCATTTGAAAAAATTTTTTAATGTACATTTCCTCAGATTTGGTAGGTCTTGGGACCTTCCTCCACTAGTGCAGTCTTCCCAAGAAACTCACAAAATTAATGTAGAGATTTATAAGCAAAATTTTAAAAGGTAGCTTGAAAACGTCAGCTTAATGTGGGGGTGGGAGGTCAGAGTGGAATCCTGACGTTGGTTAAAACAGCTATCCCATAAGAGCTGATCCTGAAACTTCCTTAATTTAAATGTCTATGTATTTGGGTGTTTTAGACAAGAGTTGTTCAGCTTAAATCCTGAAAAGGACTGAAGGACCCTTCCATGATTGACAGAAACTCTGATGTATATCTTGTTCTATCTGCTGACGTTACTGCCTTCCAACTTGAGATGTTTGAAAGAAGCAAAATATAATATAAATTGTAAGAGAGTTTCTGAGAGCAGATTCCTTTCTTTTACTCCCATGTTTCTCTAATCATCCCACCTAAGTCAGAACAGGCTTTCCATTTTTCTTCCAGTCCTACATTCCATAGCCTGTTTAGCCAAAGCACATGTGAGTCAGCGCTGCTGTCATCAGGAGAGTATATGAGCAGGCAGAAGAGCCTGAAGGAGGACATATGGCCCCAGGCCACACTCCTCAGCCTCATGGGGGGAGGGAGGGCAGGGTCCACTTTTCCTCCTCACCCGGTGCTAGTTCTCTGAGTGATCACCTGTCAGTGACCACTGACCTTCTGTCCAAAATGAACTCCAGCAACACAAACCAGAGAAGGAAATGCTGTTTTTCTAGCCTTTCCCATTTCCTTCCTGAAAGAGATTTAGACTTCATTTTCTGACACCTCTTATCCTTTCACACAAAAGAAAGAAACTGTTCTTTTTTTTAGCCTTGTATTGCCAACAAATAAGAAAACTATGCTGTTGCTTTTGAGTTTAAATAGTCTTATTGCTAAGACTTGTAATTTAAAAAAAGAATTCCACCCAGCTGGTGTGGCTCAGTGGTTGAGCATCGACCTATGAACCAGGAAGTCTTGGCTGATTCCCGGTCAGGGCACATGCCTGGGTTGCGGGCTCGATCTCCAGTGGGGGGCATGTAAGAGGCAGCCAATCAATGATTATCTCTCATCACTGATGTTTCTATCTCTCTATCTCTCTCCCTTCTTCTCTGAAATCAATTTAAAATATATATTTTTTTTAAAAAAAATGGATTCCCATTCCCAAAAGATAATGTTTTCTGGAGATTTTAATTTCAAGACATGGAAGTTTCCAGATGCCCATGAACGCATATTCCTCTGAAGGAGCCAATACTGCGGTCCCCACAAGGAGCACCCTCTCCCCCTGCCCTCCTCAGGTAGGCAGAGGTGCACTGTGCTGCTCCCGCACCCTCTGTAGCAGCAAACAAGGAGAAACCACAGTCCATCGTCTTCCGGCTAAGGAAACCCCTTCAGATATTTTCTTCTGGAAGTCTAGAATTTAGACTTACGCTATGGATTGGGCAACATTAGAATGTTTGAAAGAATATAGTAAATTTTAAAAACTCTCGCACTTTTGCGCCCTACTTTTCTACAAGAAAAATAGATTGCTCAGAATTTCACAATAAGAATTTAAGTCTGGCCGAAACCGGTTTGGCTCAGTGGATAGAGCGTCGGCCTGCAGACTGAAAGGTCCCAGGTTCGATTCTGGTCAAGGGCATGTACCTGGGTTGCGGGCACATCCCTAGTAGGAGATGTGCAGGAGGCAGCTGATCGATGTTTCTCTCTCATCGATGTTTCTAACTCTCTATCTCTCTCCCTTCCTCTCTGTAAAAAATCAATAAAATATATTTTAAAAAAAAAGAATTTAAGTCTGGGTCCTATGCACCCAATTCATCAAAAGTGGGGCTGATTTGGGGGCTGGTGGGGATAGAGACATCAATATCTTTGTAAATATCTTTAAAGCCTTCAAAATTTATATCTCTAGCTCTTACCTCTCACCTGGATTTAGAATGATAGATTGAGGGACTAATTTTGTAGTTTTCTAGGTTCTCCCTATGTTTTTCATGCATAGTTCTCATAAATCCTAAAAATCCTTTTAGGCATGTGTCCCTCAGGGGCCCAGCAGAATGTAGAAGGCACACCAAAATTGGGTAATTTGAGGAGCTCTTACTTACAATGGAATGGGCAGGTTTAGGAAAAATAGCAAAGAACCATGCTGTGCCCCATGGTTAGCAGGAGAGCCACCCAGGCCTGAGGGGCAGGGAGCTAACTCAACAGAAGGAGCTATTTTGTGGGGTCCTTCTGATGTAGCTGTGGCCTTTAGTAGGAACGTGCAGCCAATTTATGGCCCGGCAGGGAGGCAGCCAGGGGAATACACAGCCCAAACTTATTGTCCTCGACCTTCAGATCTCCTGCTGGTGTCACCCACCGGCTGAACCCATTGGCACCTGGATGCAGTTCTTACGGGTCAGCCTCGTGGAGCGCAGAGCAGGGTGAAGGGTGGAGGGCAGACCTGGGAGGGGAAGTGGAAGACACAGCACATGCTTATCATCCAGGCCTCAGTCTGTCCCAGGTTCAGATCTTTTCTCAAAAGGCTGAACTGGAAATTACTTATGTTGTTTAATATCAGTATTTATCAAAGTAAATGTTTATAGTTTGTGATCTCAGAAGATTTTTTTTAAAAAATATTTTATTGATTTTTTACAGAGAGGAAGAGAGAGGGATAAAGAGTTAGAAATGTCGACCAGCTGCCTCCTTCACATCTCCTACTGGGGGTGTGCCCGCAACCAATGTACATGCCCTTGACCGGAATCGAACCCGGGACCTTTCAGTCCGCAGGCCGACGCTCTATCCACTGAGCCAAACCGGTTTCGGCAGAAGATTTTTTTAGTAAAGCATGTCCAGACTTGTAGATATGCTGCTTATTAAAATTACTGAAGTTTCCCAGGCCTTCGTTCACACACTCTCACATTTTATGACATGCATTTTTAAAGATCTTTTTATTGTGGTAAATATATATAACATAGGATTTACCATTTTCCCATTTTAAGGGTACATTTCTGTGGCATTCAGTACACTCACATTGTTGTGCAACTATCACCACCATCCATCTTTTTTTCTTTTTTAATATATCGTTATTGATTTCAGAGAGGAAAGGAGAAGGAGAGAGAGATAGAAACATCAATAATGAGAGAGAATCATTGATTGGCTGCCTCTTGTATGTCCCCCACTAGGGATCAAACCCGCAACCCAGGCATGTCCCCCTGACCAGAATCGAACCCAGGACCCTTCAGTCCGCAGGTTGACGCTCTATCCACTGAGCCAAACCAGCTAGGGCACCACCATCCATCTTAAGAACTTTTTCATCTTCTCAAACTGGAACCCATTCCCCCCTCCCACATCCTCTGGTAACCACCATTCTACTTTTTGTTTCTCTGAGCTTGACTACTCTTGATATCTCATGTTAGTGAAGATATACAGTATTTGTCTTTTTTGTGACTTAGCTTAATGTCCTCAAAGTTCATTAATATTGTAGCATGTATCAGATTGTCCTTCCTTTTAAAGGCTGAATAATATTCCATTGTAGACACACACCACATTTTGTGTATAATATTCCATTGTATGTATGCACCACATCTCGTTTATCCATTCATCTGTCAAAGGTTGCATGACCCACGTTTTTAAATGTTATTTTATTTCTGCATATGAATGCAGTCAGTCTCATGGTTTTACCTTTTACATGTCCAGCCTGATGTTTCACAAATCTACAGGATGACGTAAGAGCACAGCTGTAGGAGCTGAGACATGAAAGGTGAGGGGCCAGAGCAGGCGAGGTGGGCATCATTTGGAGGAAGTGGAGAGTGGGGAGTATTTAAATGTGTGGAAAGACAGGAGAACCCACCATGGATAAAAGAAACAGCATGAAAACAAAGGAACAAGTTCTGGACAGAAAGAGCTGTATGGGAGCGGAGAGTATTTTGCTTGGATTGGCCTGAACCAAGAGGACTACTTCTGAATAAGTGGGGTGAGATAGTTAAACATTTTTGAAGTTTTACCTAAAAAAAAGTATACTGTGCCAGACAAGTTTAGAAAAGCTGGATTAAAAAAGGTTCTTGGCACGATTGTCTCAGTCTTTCATATGCTGGCATGTTTTCTGTCCCTCCAAGACAGAATATGCTTGATAGCCTTCCTCAAGTCAGTCTCGCTCTCTGTCTCTCTAAATTAAGCCTGAGAATCTCTAAAGTTAGAGGACAATGGTCAGGTTATCTGCAGGGTTTTATTTTTTCTTGTAGATTTGAAGTCGATACTTTGGGATAGGAGTCCAGTTGCTTGGGACAAAAGAGAAGTCTCTAAATGCTCTTGTCAGCCACCAACAGGATTAGAGAATAAGTATTTAAAGAATTCTGGGTTAAATGTCATCAGTTGATTAGCCTATCCCGTAGAACCATATTTTTAGCTTGCATGGGAATTTGATTCCATTTGGCTTGATAAACATTGTTGAATATGTGAAAATAGGAAGACCTTGTAAATTCCTAAGCAACCGATAAAAATCGACAGTTTAAAAGATTAACCGGTTCACTGACAGATTAGTGGGGAGAAAAGAATTATGTCCTTGGCCAAGAAGAGAGGAAAATGGTACTTCCAAAAAACAAAACAAAAACCTCTATAAACAAATAATAAGCTCCAGTTAAGATAAATATGTTGACGTACTGGGAGAAATATCTGTGGTTTATTTTTAAATGCATCAGAAATAAAATAAAGAATACTTTAAATGCATCAAAAATAACATGGGTTGATAAATGGATAAAGAGATAGATGATAAGTGATCAAGGAGCGCAGTAAGATATTGGTAGAATCTAAGAGGTGGGTGCAAATTTTTTTTAACTTCATTATTTGAAACTTTTCATAATAAAATGTCAGAGAACCAAAGAGGAAAATGGAAGTCTAAAAAATTTTGAAGGAAGAATCATTGAGATTTAAGAGAAGCAGTGTTTATAGTAAAAAGAACATGGGCATTGGAATCAAGCAGGCCTGAGGTCTGGATCTGGCTTCGCTATTCTCTAGAGCAGTGGTTCTCAACCTGTGGGTCGCGACCCCTTTGGGGGGGGAGGTCGAACGACCCTTTCACAGGGTCGCCTAAAACCATTGGAAAACACATATATAATTACATATTGTTTTTGTGATTAATCACTATGCTTTAATTATGTTCAATTTGTAACAATGAAAATACATCCTGCATATCAGATATTTACATTACGATTCATAACAGTAGCAAAATTACAGTTATGAAGTAGCAACGAAAATAACTTTATGGTTGGGGGTCAGCACAACATGAGGAACTATTAAAGGGTCGTGGAATTAGGAAGGTTGAGAACCGATGTTCTAGAGAGTTAAGTATATTGCTTAGTGGTGGCACTGAGATTTGAACCCATGCAGCCTGGCTCTAGTGCTTTGGTCGAGTTAAGTATATTGCTTAGTGGTGGCACTGGGATTTGAACCCATGCAGCCTGGCTCTAGTGCTTTGGTCTCTCTCTACTTGCAGTGCTGCAATCTCCTTGTCCGTGTCTGGCATGTGATAAATTCTCAAATGATAGCCGTCGCCATTCATTAGTGTACCGTCTGTGGGCTGCAGAGGATGAATGAAGTCTAAGATTTTAATGTTTGATCTGGAAGATTTAGATGCAAACTGGAAGAGAAGAGACGGTTTAGTGTTAGATAAGTGGAAGTAGAGATTTTTATATAAACAGTCTCATGTATTCTCCTAAAGTTCAGTAAATCATTTGCTCACCAAATATTTGAGAGTGTTGTATGTGCCGAGTACTGCTCTAGACCAGTGAATAAAACCGACAAAAATCTCTTTCCTTATAGAGTCTTACATGCAACAGGGGTCTGAAGAATTAAGGATTTGTATATCCCCAATGCGGAATGAGTGCAACAGCGGAACTGCAGGCATTCACAGCAGGAGAAGGTGTTGTTTCCCCAGCAGACTTCAGATGCCCCTGACGCCAGGCCACGAAGGCAGTCATTTCCTCTGCTTTCTCTCAAGCCCATCTGTGCTCCGATTTCCTCTGCAGTTCTTTTGCCTTCCATCTGGAATTGGTGGAACAACTTATATAAGCTATTTATGATTGTTTGAAAACTATATGTTCAGGCTTCTAAAATGGGCCAGATAGGAACAGTGATGGTTGCGTTTCATAGCGTATTCTATGAGCAGAGAAGACTGAGAGAAAAATTCATGAAACTCCACATAAAACAGAGGACACTGAGGTCTCCTTTCCTGTCTCATGCATGAATCCTGTAATTTAGCCAGGCTCTGACTTCAGCGCCCTTCCAGGGCGTGTATCCCTCGGCGATTATGCACTCATTCCAATAGGGTAGGAGGTCAGTCAGTAAAAGTATTTATTGAGCCAGACCCTCCTCCTCTGCTTCTGAGTCATTTTCGGGTAGAGCAAAGACGTTCTCAGGGAGAAGCTTAACTCTTTCAGATGACAAAGGTCACTCCTCAGTGTGATGGGTAGCTCTCTCAGTCATCCTCAGGGCTTATACTTATTCTTTACTGGGTATTGTAGATAACGAGGTATGTATCTAGTCAGATAGTGAGATGGAATTTGTAGTGAGAAAATGTAGCAGAAGGAAACTAATATCCACCTTGTCCCAATTTTGGGGAGTTGTTTTAATACCGTATAGATGGCTAAGAGGCTTGCAAAATACTATGTTTATTTTAGAAAAAAAACATATTTATGACACACCCTTCTGTGGAAATCTGACATCTGGCAGCTTTAGCTCCTTGGAAGACGGCCAGAAACTAAAGCACAGGGCCTCAGAGCACATAAAAAATAACTGTTGAAAAACCCGAGCAGGAACACATGTATTTTACCATCACAGAAGAGTTTGTTAGCCTCTCATTTTGAGCTTGTT
The DNA here is from genome assembly GCF_000412655.1 of Myotis brandtii. Classification (NCBI taxonomy): domain Eukaryota; kingdom Metazoa; phylum Chordata; class Mammalia; order Chiroptera; family Vespertilionidae; genus Myotis; species Myotis brandtii. Next base: position 815,354 of record NW_005371709.1, read on the forward strand.
TACTTTTTATTTATCTGGGAACTTTGAACAATTTTGGCGGTGATGTGTGGTTTCCCTGCCCCGGGAGATTATAAACAACCATCTAGGAAGAGGTTGGGAAAGTTGACAGAGAAGATAAACTGATAGCAGAGGGAAGGCTGACATCAAAAGAGAAAGACTTAGAAGCTATACAGCACTGGTATGATGTGTTACAACACAGTATAGTAATGTATGGTCTTCATAATGCACTTGTATCCATCAGCCAAAGAATTAAGCCATGTGCAGTGTCTTTTGAAGAAGGCCGAGAGATACATCGTGTGTCCTTTTAAACATGGTCCAAGTTTTGACATGTTGAAATGGTAAATTCTGTAGCGTTTATAAACTTGAAACAGCACACTGTCTAGTGATGCCATATCAGTGACACAGATTTGAGCTTGTAGCTGGTTATGGCAATGATGTGTAGTAATCATTGCTAACATTTACAGAACGTCTACTGTACCAGCCCTGTCCTAGACTTTGGAGACAGGCAGATCCGGGTTCCCAATTCCATCTCTGACTTACTGTGTGACTTTGGACAAATGACATCACCTCTTTGAGCCTGTGTCCTCACATGTGAAGTTGGGGACCAATAATATATGACACCGTATCCATGCAAGGATGCTACGCAAGGTTGGGACATAGATGTCTTTGAACCGAAAACACATTCTTGAGCTGGTGTAGTGTACAAAGTTTTGTCTGGAGGTGCCATCTACATAGCCCGTCTTTGTTCTTTTTTACGAATTTTTACTTTTTCAGTATGTTTGAAACCTCAGCCACTTGTCTGCTGCTGTTATTTACTCTACGTTATTTATTTATTTATTTATTTTGCAGACACATTCTCAGTAGGTTGGAGTCAAATGCCTTCAGTCTGAATTCTGGCCCTGCTGCTGTGAACTAACTCTGGGAGCTTGGACAAATTAGTTTTCTAACTTGCCGAGCCTCAGTATCCTAATTTTAAGATGGTTATGGGAAGTCAATGAAATGCCACATGTAAAATCCCCATGTAAATAAAGTATTTTTAAAAAATACTCTGTAGCCTCGTACTTGAAAAATGTTAATTTCTTTATTGCCCTCTGCAGGCATATTGAAAAGTCTGTATTTCCCAACTTGTATCTTTTCTATCACAGGTATAGGTCACATCCGCCCCCCCCCCGCCCCCCCAGTTCCAGAATGACTTTGAGAATCAAATGAAAAATATCCAAGGGAAATGTATGAGGAAATAATATTTTATAAGAAATAAATGAGACTACTTTGATAATTTTAAGTATAAACTTTTTATTTGCTTAGCTTTGACTTTATTGTAAGTATCTTTATATCTTAAGCTATATCATTCTCAAGACATCTATCTATATTACAGTGTCTTAAAAACTTACGCTTTCCCATTTCTTTTGACCTTTCTGTCCAGGTGATAAACATGGAGGCTGGGTCAGTGGTTCGAGCCATCTTTGACTTCTGCCCGAGTGTATCAGAAGAACTGCCCCTCTTTGTGGGGGATGTTATTGAGGTGTTGGCAGTGGTGGATGAATTTTGGCTTCTAGGAAAGAAAGAGGATGTTACAGGTAAGAGGCACCTACCTCCCGTTTTCCATGCATCTGGTTTCCTTTCTTTTGTTTTTTACAATATAAGTTACCACTAATTTCTTTCATTAATTAGCTTAGGGAAGGATGGCAGTCCCCCCTGCACCCCCCCCTCCCCCCACACTATGCGTCTATGTTAGATGCCATCCTAACTTGCATATGTTTATGTAACTCTGGGTTGGAGTATGTTATACAGTCCTTAGAACAGACCCTGTTGACACTTAGCCCACATTTGTTAGATAATCGGTTATTTCCCAGTAGAAATGATATCTCAGCTGAGACAAAATGAGGAGTAGGAGTTAGCAAGGCAAAGAGGATAGGCAGAGAGAATTGCTTGTTCAAAGGCTCTGGAATGAGAGAGAACACGGAGGGACTGAGAAAAGTTCAGTATGGCATGAAGTGTGAATGGTGGAGGAGGGGGTAGTGCTTGGGAGATGAGCAGAAGTTAGATCATGGAGGACAGACTATGCCATGGTAAGGAGTCACAGAAATGAGAAACCATTCATGTGCTTTAAGGTATTTATCAGATTTTTAGAAAGCTCTCAGCTGCCAATTGAAAGATGGTAGAAAGGGGCAAAACCAAAGGCAGGGAGGCGGGATGGGAGGTTGGTGCGGTAAGCTAGGCAAGAGATGCTGATGGCTTGGCCCAGCGTGGGGGGTCTGGGGGTAAGTGGACAAGTACCAGAGACATTTAGAAGGTGGAGTCAATTAAATCTTCTGATGCTTTCCAACTGACAGGCTCTGTCTCTCGTCTACCTCTACCTACCCATCTTTAGACTCAAATGCTATCTTTTTCATAAAATTTTTCATGTTCTTCCTGACCCATTCTCTCCCTTCTCTGAAATCACATAGTAATTTGTGTACCTGTATCGTGACACTGGATTTTAGAATTGAATTTTTGTTTATGTCTGAACTCGATCTTGTCTGAATTAGATTTTCAGATCTCTGATGGCCAAGACTGTCTTACTCCTCCTCCCCTCTGCAGTGCACCTGGCATAAGTGACATCCAGTAAATATTCATTGGCTGGAATTGCATTTTCTCACTGAGTTTTTAATTGGTCCCTATTAATGGGCTCAGAAAAACAATTTTTGTCCTGGTACATAGGCATAAAATTTTTTTTCAAAATGTTTGCTTTTATTTTCAGGACAGTTCCCCAGTAGTTTTGTGGAAATTGTGACCATTCCCAGCCTAAAAGAAGGAGAAAGGCTGTTTGTCTGTATCTGTGAATTCACATCCCAAGAACCGAACAGTCTTCCCCTCTATCGAGGTAAGTTGATCAAGAGTAGACTGTTTAAAATTAGATCAGTGGAACCCTGGCTGGTTTGGCTCAGTGGATAGAGCATCAGCCTGCAGACTGAGGGGTCCCAGGTTCAATTCCGGCCAAGGGCACATGCCCGGGTTGCGGGCTCGATCCCCAGTGGGGGGCATGCAGGAGGCAGCTGATCAATGGTTCTCTCTCATCATTGATGTTTCTGTCTCTCTTTCCCTCTCCCTTCCTCTCTGAAATCAATAAAGAAATATATATATTTTTAAAATTAGATCAGTAGAGTTGGTCTATTTTGACAAATAGATCTTTTTTGGACTTTTTACAAGTGGCTAACTTCTGGAAGGTCTTTAGCAATACTAAGACAGTGCTGACAATGCCAATGCCTTCTGTTTTAGCAGCATTTTATAATTTCCACAGTATTTTCTCACAATTTCATTCTCATTTGATCCTCAACACAGACCAGGGAGGTTGCAAAATGGGTATTATTAACTGCATTTAATAAATGATGAAAATGAGATTCAAACAATGTTACCTACAGATGAGAAGTTTTGGCCTCAGAATGTGAAGTCCTTTCAGTGGATTACAAGTCCAGCATTGTTTTTCCACTGCCCCATGCTATGGCCACACTTGACTACATATATCTTCTTTCTCATAGAAACCGATATGGTTTTGCTAACCACATTATTATTTATTAATGCATAATAGTAGGGCAGCAGACGTGGTATGGAAATTAAGAGGCAGATGTAAAATAGGCCCATTTACTACTGTACATTGGGTAACATTATTAAAGTTCTCATCAGAACCAGTTTAAAATGGATAGTCAGAGCCAGGTCTCAAATGATATTCCAAGTGTTCCCCACTTTTGTACTCTAATACAGCGGTAGCCTACCTTTCGGACCTCACAGACCACCAGTGGTCCGGGGACCACTGCTCTAATAGACATGTGACCTTCTAAAGATGGACTGTTAACTGTTTCAACAAGTATACTTGATGTAGCCTGTGCATTTCTGCATAAGCACAGACACTTGTATCAATGCAATTCTGTGATGATTCAGAAAACGGTCTCAAATGGTAAAATTTATTTGGAGTTATATTTAAACTCAGCAACAAGTCTATCTCTTAGAAGGATCAATGCAGCCAGGGACACTGACTCTACCAAAAAATAAAGAGAGGGAGGAAAAAAGAGAGCCCCCTGCCCCCCCCTACACACACATACAAAGGTATGTTATTAATATTGTCACTTGCTCTTTGGAGTATGGCTTAATTTTTTAAACCCTGTGTAAGAGAGAGAGAGAGAGAGAGAGAGAGAGAAGGTAGGGAGAGGGAGAAACCTCACAAACCTCCTTAACCCTTGGTCAGTAAGAAGAAAGGAATATTGCATTTCGATCTTAATCTCAAAACCAAATTTGAAAGTTTCTTACACTTCACTTTACACTGAGACTCTGCCTGCGTTCTGTGTACTTCCTTGCTAAGCAGTGTTGGGAAGGCAGGCAGAATAGATCAAGGTGTGATGGCAGGGAACCTTATCTGTCCCTACTCACCTCCCACGGGAGGGCTGTGACCCACGTCAGGCCAGAGGGTGTGGAGACAGGGCCACCTCCATGCCCCCTGACTGGGGATGGGAGGAAACCCCCAACCCAGGTACGTGCCCTTGACCGGGAATCAAAACCAAGACTCTGGTGCAGAGTCCAATGTTCTAACCACTGAGAAACACCGGGGCAAAGATGAACTATTTTTATTGTTCTTTTTTTAAAAAATATTTTTTATTGGTTTCATAGAGGAACAGAGAGATAGAAACATTAATGATGAGAGAGAATCATTGATCAGGTGCCTCCTCCATACCTCTTACTGGGGTTCGAGCCCAAAACCCGCGGGCATGTGCCATGACAGGGAATTGAACCAGGACTTCCTGGTTCATAGGTCGATGCTCAGCCACTGAGCCACAATGGCTGGGCTATGTTTATTATTCTTAACCTGGGATTCCTAGAGTTCACAGAGGTGCTTTGGGGGACCTTGTTTCCCAATAATTAGCTGGAGTTTTGTGTGTATGTACATTTTTCCGGGGAGATTCTAACTAGAACCCCAGAGATTCTTCCAGCAGATGTCACCCTTTCTCCTTTTCCCAAAGCTATCTTATTGTTTTGGACTGTTCCCTGTATTTGGAGTTATATTTAAACTCAGCAACAAGTCTGTCTCTTAGAAGGATCAATGCAGCCAGGGCCACTGACTATACCAAAAAATAAAGAGAGAGAGGGAGGAAAAAAAGAGAGTCCCCTGCCCCCCCCCCCCCTACACACACATACAAATGAGAGTATTACAAAGAAAAGAGAAAAAAAATTAGTGGGAGATGAATATCACTAATCATTGTCCTACATAACACAATGCTTATTCCTTGCCTATAACTTTGTTTCTAGGCCACTTCCTCATCCCCCAAAAAGGACCAATAAAAAATAAACTGAACAACTTATTTAAAAATATTTATCAGTCAAATCTGTGATGTGAGATATCAGGATTAAGGTTCTGATATCGCTCATATGTAAACCTAAGTAAAATATATGGTTAATCTGCATAAAGCACATAGTGCCCTGGGCATTAGGATTCAATGAGGTATCTAATACTCAGAGTCAGATTACTTGTATTCAGATTCTAAGAAGACTTGCATTCATTCTTATTTATTCCTGATGCATTTCTTGTTTAAATAAAACAATCCAACCAGAAGAAATAAGCAGTGTGGCCTCTGGGATTCATTGTGCATGAGTGAGGCTCAGGCTAAGGGTCACCACACTTCTTAGTTTTCTGTTCTCGACATCTGGCCACTGTACTCCAGGAGTTCCTCATGTTGGTGTCTCAGAAGTCTAGAAATGACCACTAGGTAGCCTGCATTCCTAAGGGGTCACCTAGGATGCCAGGGAAATAGCTGCATGGATCTTTCAGATGAAAAGGAAAGACTCATGCTAAAATTCAGCAAACAGGATTATAAAATAAGGGTGTTGAACAATGATCTCTAAAGTGCTTTTCAGGAAGCTAAATGGTGATTTTTTAAAAAATCACCTTTATTATACAGAAATAACCAACAGAATGACAGTCTATCTATATATATAAAGCCTAAGCGACTGTTAGGACTGGTCAACCGAACGACCAGTTGACTGGTCACTATGACACACACTGACCACCAGGGGGCAGATGCTCAATACAGGAGCTGTCCCTGGTGGTCCGTGTGCTCCCATAGCCAACCTCCCAAGGTCCCTCCCCCCGGCTGGCTGGCCCTGATCGCTGGCCAGGCCAAGGGACCCCACCTGTGCACAAATTTGTGCACCGAGTCTCTAGTCAGGTAATAAAGCTTAGTAAGATCGTCACCCAGCTGAAAATAGGAAAACAAGGCTTATTATAAGAGTTTCATGGAGATCTGGCAAAACAAAGAAAATATTATAATTCTACAGCTTTAAGAAGTCCAGTTCATTTCAAAGCCAGTAGAGTAGGAGGTATGGCATGCTTTTATTCTTATTCACCAGCAGGCCTATTCACCAAAAGGCTATTGTGTCTGAACAGTAGCTGTGTCCAGCGAGCTCCCTTGTGGCCCTAATGGACTGGCCTTAGAGCTGGTGAGGGGAAATCGCTTGTAGTTATCAGGACCGTAAGCTCTGACCAGTGGGCATTGAATCATAAATTAAAGGAATATAGAAATATAGGACCAAGACCTTATTTTTCAGGAATACAGTATCAAATCAGTGAAAATGTATTGGGTGCCTACCACTAAGTGCAAAATTTTACATTAGAGGCTGTGTAGTATATAAAAATATAAGTGTCAAAATTAGTAATATGGATCATTTACTATGATCATTTACATAAGATGAACGTGGTCTTCTAGGTTCTTTAGAGTGGCATGCTAAGGTTTCAGATGAAGAGGCTTATATAGGAGATAATGAGAGTCCCTTCGTGTGAAATAGGGTCTCATAGGTGACATATATTGGATAGCTGGGGGTGGGAGCAGGGGATATTATGAGTGGATAGGAATGCCAAGTTACATTGAGGTGAAACATGTAGCTTAGTAACTAAACCTCTTTAGAGAGTATTCAGAGCAAACTTATTGTTTATATATTTCAGGTAGTAAGAATAGGATTATTAGAGAAGAAGCCTTTGACAGAAGGAAGAAGCCTTCATGCTTCAGGGTAAATGTTTGAGCAGGGAAAGGATATGATAAAATTGATATAGTTATAATCTTGGGCATGAATCACTTGGTAGACTGGAAGAGACAGTGTCTAAGGGCAAGATTTATAAGAGTGAGATAACGTGAGTTGGATTAAGGTGGAAGCAAAGAGCAAGTAATGAATGGAATAAATATTCTGAAGGAAGAAATTAGAGGAAAAAAGGAAGTTAGCAGCATGGAGCTTGTTTTGGAGGGAAGGTATAGTTCATTTATTTGATAGTTAGAATTGAAGAATCACTAACAAATGGACAACAGAGCTTTGCTTACATGGGTCTATTAATATTTTACCATATTAGCTATAAAAACTGAGAAATTTTAAAATGTTTATTCATTTTTTAAAAGCCATGACATACTAATATAAATAGTATATTTTTAGCAAAAATAACTAGTTTTCTAAGCAATGAACATTTAATTCTTACAATGTTGTTTTATATTTTTGCAGATCTGTTTAATTTAATAAAAGAAAGCTGGATTCTCAGATTTGTATCTGTTTTCATGTTGTTTTGAGTGAAGTATATGAAGACAGTATGATAGTTTTGACCTTCTCAGACCCTCTGAAAAGAACTTGGGGACCCCCTTGCCCCAGATCCCATGGACCACACTTTGAAAATCAATGTTTTACAGTAATTTTCAGTATATTGTCATTAAATTGTCAAAATTCACTAAGTTGTCAAAAGTGTTCTTTGCTTAAAACTCTAAGTGTATATTTCTTGAATTCGGTAAATGTTTAAAATGTTGGGTTACAGTATTAGAGTAATGCTAGAGGCCCGGTGCACAACATTCATGCACTGTGGGGTGGGGTCCCCTGCAGCCCGGCCTGCACCCTCTCGCAGGGACCCCTCGGGGGATGTCTGCCTATTGGCTTAGGCCCGATTTCCCCTGGGGATTGGGCCTAAGCCAGCAGTCAGATATCCCTCTTGCAGTCTGGGGCTCTCGCAGTCCGGGACCCCTCGCTCCTTACCACCAGCCTACAGTGGAGGCAGAAAAGGCTCCCGCCACCGCCTCTGCGCTCGCCAGCCATGAGTCCGGCTTCTGGCTGATCGGTGCTCCCCCTGTAGGAGCACATTCACCACCAGGGGGCTGCTCCTGTGGTGAGCATCTGCCCCCTTGTGGTCAGCGAGCGTCATAGCGACTGGTAGGTCTGCCGTTTGGTCAATTTGCATATTACGGTTTTATTAGGAAGGATTCTTCGGGGGTGATGACTGGGGCCATTATCTTTGCTTCTCTTTTTTAGGTGACCTTGTGATTCTCGATGGCGCTCCCACTGCCGGCTGGCTGCAAGGCCGAAGCTGCTGGGGTGCCCGGGGCTTCTTCCCGTCCTCGTGTGTTCGGGAGCTCTGCCTGTCCTCGCAAAGCCGGCAGTGGCACTCGCAGAGTGCCCTGCTGCAGATTCCCGACTATTCAATGGGACAGGCCCGGGCGCTGATGGGGCTCTCTGCTCAGCTGGATGAGGAGCTGGACTTCAGAGAAGGGGATGTGATTACCATTATCGGAGTTCCTGAACCAGGCTGGTTTGAAGGGGAACTAGAGGGTCGAAGAGGCATTTTCCCCGAAGGTTTTGTAGAACTTTTGGGGCCCCTGAGGACTGTGGATGAGTCGGTGAGGTCTGGAAATCATGATGACTGCATGGAAAATGGTGAAGTAGACACCCCTACAGGAGAAGAGGAGAGAGGGCCAGACGAGGAGGATGAGCAGCCAGGGACCTACGGAATCGCCCTCTACAGGTTCCAAGCCCTGGAGCCGAATGAGTTGGATTTTGAGGTAGGCGATAAGATCCGGATTCTGGGGACCCTGGAAGATGGCTGGCTGGAAGGATCACTGAAGGGCAGGACAGGCATCTTTCCTTACCGGTTTATAAATTTATGTCCTAAAACAAAGGTGGAGGAAACTGTGGTCCTGCCACAGGAAAGCAGCCTTAGCAGGGTCCCTGAAACGTCTTTGGATTGCTCAGAGAACTCCTTAGTACTGGGAGAAAAAGGACATGAATCTCATGAGTATGAAGAAGAGAAGTCCAACTGTATTATTTCTGAAACATCTGCTTCTCCCCCAGATCATCTGACCTCTGAATATGAAGTAAACACAATCTCTCATTGGGATGAGGGCACCTGCAGGGGGCCGCCGAGAAGCCCAGGCACAGGGCATGGACAGCCTCTTGCCAAAGACTCTGCCACAAAAGATTCTTCAGAGGTCGTCAATGGTGTTTCCTCCCAACCTCATGTACCTTTCCACCCCCAACTGCAGAAAAACCAGTATTATTCTAGAGCAGGAGGGAGCCAGCCGAGCTCAGGGCAGTTCTCTGACCCCTTTCCTCTAGAAGCAAGGACTAGAGACTATTCCAGCCTCCCTTCCAGGAAAACATCCTCCCAGCCGAAAACCCTTACGCAGCGAGCGTCTCCTTTTCCTGAAGGCTCTTCTCTTTCAGCCTCTCGGGTGGTCAGGCCTAGCCAGTTGAGCCCTCAACTCCAGGGCAAGGCAAGGTGTACCAAAAAGTACCACACACTCAAAGAAAAAAATGCTGCCCGCTTTTGTTCAGAGATGAAGCCTGGTCTGCAAGACACGGCGCCCGCTGTGGAAGCATTGGCCCTTCCACAGGGAGACGGCAACGTTGACCTGGATTCGAAGTTGACGCAACAGCTGATAGAGTTTGAGAAGAGCTTGTCAGGCGCTGAACCGGATAAAATTTTGCGCCACTTTTCAATCGTGGACTTTAGCTCTGAGAAGGATATTGTCCGAGGTTCCTCGAAGCCAATCACCCAGCAGGAGCTGCCTGGGAGGAGAAAGGCCCTAAGGCCACCGCCACCCCGTCCAGCACCCACTTCTCCCCATTTGCTGGTGGACCAGAACCTGAAACCCGAGCCACCCTTGGCAGTGCGGCCCTCTCGCCCAGCTCCCCTGCCTCCCTCAGCGCAGCAGAAAACGAATGCGGTACCCCCCAAACTCCTAACCTGTAACCGTCCCACCTGTGAGACCCTAGGAAAGGAGGCCCCTGAGAATATCGAAAAGCCTTTGGACCAAACTTCCCAGTGTCCATTAGTATTGGTGAGAATTCAGGAAATGGAACAGGACTTGGATATGTATAGAAGGGCTTACGAAGAGCTACACTTAATGCTGGAGAAGCAAGAGGAATCCTTAAGGGCAGAGACCCTGGAGAATCTAGCATTCTACGAGAGCAACATTGAAAATTTGAATATGGAACTCCAGCAACTTAGAGGTAAGTGATGAGGAAATAATATATACTTATTTCTTGACATAAGTCCAAGTAGTAGCCTACCCATATTTTTTAGGGATATGTTACCATCTTGGATTGACAAAGAATGATTTGCTTTTTCATGACCTAATTTCTTCTCTCACCACAATTAGACTGCTCTGTCTTGATGTATCTTATGACCATTGTGGCCTCCTGACTTTGTTTGCAGCTCGGTGACATTTATACCTCCTATACTGCTATGACATCCATAGCAGTCATGTAGATGGGAAGTCCCCAAATATAGCTTTCTTTAACCTGGCCCTTCTAAAGGACTGAAGATGTCTAGGCTAAGACTCATGAGAAAACTGCATCTTGTATTTTTGTGGTCTATAGACTAGATTTCAATAATAATAATAATAACTTACATTTCTTAGCTTGTTAATAAGCATTTGTTACCATTTACTTACACAAAGAATCTTCACAGCCACCCTGAAGGTACCGGGGATAATTCATATGGCTACTTTATAGATGGTGAAACTAAAGGTTGTAGAGATTAAGTCACTAGTCCAGGGAGCAAGGATTTGAGCCCATGGTTTTAACTACTCCAGCTTACTGCTTCCCACCTTGCACATTTTTGCACATTCAGAAGTTTAAATGCTGTTCCTTAATTTGGGGGTGACCAGCCTCTGGAGACTTCATTCATATTCACCAGACTACCAGGAGAAATAATTTACAAAGTAGGAAAAGTTAGAGAGTGAGACAACAGCAGTTGTTCTAAGACCCAAGGAGTAGCCTCTTCATATCCACCAGGCTACCAGAAGAAATAATTTGCAAAGTAGGAAAAGTTAGAGTGAGACAACAGCAGTTGTTCTAAGACCCAAGGAGAACCTGACCTCAGGCCACTTCGGCATGTGCCCGAGGGCTCTGCACTTGCATGTCATCAGCATAGTGAATAATAAAAGTATTCTGTGGGTCTAGAAATTACAGGATACTAATAAGAGATAAAGCAGGAGAATGGTGACCCAGAGAGACTGGGCCAAGATGACAGACCAAGTACACATACCTACTCCCTCGTCCTTTAGATTTCTAAAAGTGAATGAAAAAACATAATTCAAAATCCCAAGAAGAGTATTATCAGAAGGCTGGAAATTGAGTGATTTTCTGAAAGGATCCTTGGGTAAGAAGTAAAAAAAAACAAAAAACAAAAAAACACACTTCTACATGTCATTAAAATATATATCTTGTCACAATATTTTGGTTCGTCATAATAATAAACCAACAACACACTTCTACATGTCATTAAAATATATAATCTTGTCACAATATTTTGGTTCGTCATAATAATAAACTTCATTTATTTTATATATATTTCTCATCTATATACTGATATAAAAATCTCTAAAACTTTAGTGCAATCCTAAACTAACACAGGAAAATTATTCACTGTTGATTATTAAGGTCACTAATATTATCATTTAAGAACATGTAAATAAAAAGTTTTTAAAAATACAGGATAATTTATAATTTTAGGAATTGCCAGAAATTCCAGTTTCTTATTCCTGAACCCCAAAGATTACTCTCCTTGCTGAATGTATTTTATTTTATTTTTTTAAATATATTTTTATTGATTTCAGAGAGGAAGGGAGAGGGAGAGAGAAATATCAATGATGACAGAGAATCATTGATCGGCTGCCTCCTGCACGCCCCCTACTGGGGATTGAGCCTGCAACCCAGGCATGTGCCCTTGACTGGAATAAAACCTGAGACCCTTCAGTCTGCAGGCTGTCGCTCTGTCCACTGAGCCAAACCTACTAGGGCTATCCTTGCAGAATTTAGAGCTGCTGACCAACAACTGAACGAAACAAGTGCCAATTCTCTCTCTGGAATGAGGTGCTTTCCTCTCAGGTCTTAAAGTTTTCCAAATACCAGGACTAGCACACAGTAAAAGACAGTCAGACACACAGGGAGTGTAGACCACACTAATGAGAACCAGGTGGCATCACAAACAGTCCCACTAAGACTTAATATCATACACAGACTACTTATTACCTTATGTAAAGAAAATAAAAAAACAAGCTGAGAGATATCTGCAGCAAACAGGAAACTATAGAACAAGCAATTTCAATTCAATTTCATCCAGTTAAACTAAATTCAATTATGAAGTATTTAATAAGTCTACTTCCTGCAGTGTGTGGGAAATGACACACTGACTAATACACAGTATCTGTCTTCTCAGTAGGCTTAACATTTTCATTGAGAGGCACAGAAACACTAAAAATAATACCAACCAGAATTAAGTAAATATTGTAGCAAAAGTTCTTTAAATCTTAGGCCTTAAATGTCAAGATTAGAGATTGTACTAGACTGGATTCAGGGAATAAAGCCTGGTGTTTAAATTGATTAATTTCCTCCTCTTTCAAGGGACTAATTTTATTGTTGGATATGCTTTTTATGAAGACAGAAAAAGATGACCTTAAGAGGCTCTGTCAGTGATTGCAAGAAATAAGTAATTGCACCATATTAGCAATTGATATAAAAAAGAAAATCAAGTCAACATTAATACACTGAATGTGGTATTTAGTGGATTCAAATAAAGAAAAGTCTTTCTGATTAAGACTCTACCCACCTACTGTACATAATAAGAGATAATGATCTTTTACAGTATTAATTTTTTAGAATTAAAAAACACATAGTAAGAATACCGACCGAATATTCAATTAGTCCTGAAAAGAAGATCAGTTGAATAAAGGAGAATACCAGTTTCATCACGTAGTCCCAGTCCATTAACCCACATATCCATTGAAAAACACTGCGTGGTATTTTTAAGGATAGAAGACATAACATTTCTGTGAAACACTATTAATTCTCAAAAGTATCGTTATTGAGAAATTCTTGCTGGCTTGAATGTGGGAGGCTTTTGTTCTGCCACCTGTGTATTTAATGCAGGAATAGTTTAGAAGTATATCTCAAAACTGGTAGATGGAGAATCCTAGGGCTTGCTATGGCTTTGGGGATGTAGTGAAGTGTCAGAACTGCCAATGTAAGGCCTTATTTTGCTTCTAAAACTTGATATTCTTGGACCATCGCATATAAGATTTGTGCAAAATATACTCTGCACATAACTTTGTTAATATTTACCTTATTTGCAAGAATGATTCACTGTTCGCACGCGCGCGCACACACACGTAACATAGCAACAGCTACAAGCAAAACAATCTGGTTAGATTTTGATTATTTTCTCTCCTAGGTACTCTTGTCCCGGGGAATCTTAATCTTTTACTCTGTGTGGATATTTTCTGCTCTTTCTTTCAACTTAACATCTGTGGATTCCTTCAAACTAGGAACATCTCTACACTAATTGTTAAGCTTTATTCTCACAGGAGTATTAGCGTATTTTCTCTGGGTTTCCAGATTTCTCAGCTGATTCTTTTTAGGATTCAAAAAGACAAATTTCCCAAGAAGGAATTCCCACATGGAAACACTAGTCACTCTCAGTCCAGTTCCACCTTAAACTGACTTCAAGGCTTAAAGTAGCTTGGATGACCAGGGACCCAGCTGTAATTTTGCAAGAGGGCTGGTCAATTCTGACTTACTCTCAGGAATCTGTTGGAATCTTAGCTTATTACATGAAAGGTCTCCTTCTGGACTCCTCCCCTTGCCACTCTGGCATTGAGTTTTGGGTCCCTTCTCCCCAGAGAGCCATTGAACTAAAAGTTCCATTTTCTGCGGCTGGCAAGCACTCTGGGGCAATGCAGTTTCTGTGGTTTTGGCCTGTACATTACCATCTTGTCAATGTGTTGATAGTTTTAAGTTTGTTTGTTTTTATATTTCCTCTAATTTTTAAAGCTGTTTTTCTGTGAGAGGGTGGGTTCAGGTAACCTAAACTTCCTTTATTGGAAATACAAAGCCCAGTATTAGTAGTTTCAGGTGAGCCAGTGTTTGGCTCTGAGAATTAGGAGTTTTAAATTTGGAATCATTATGTAGAGTCCGCGTAGACTATTAGGAGGCATTTCTGATTGTGTGTTGGAGAATGAAATGTCACTTTGTTGGCTTCAGGATGGTACTGGATTCAACCACGCATTCATCCAGCAGCTGTTCATTGAGTTCTTACCATGTGCCAGGCACTGTGCAGGGTATATACCACAGTGAGAAACATGGATGTGCTCTCTGTTCTCAAGGAGCTTCAGATCAAATGAATTGCTAATTAATTAATTAAGGTACGTATCTAAAACACAATACCCTCAAATCTGATAAAAGGGTTGCTTTCTGAAGCAGTGGAAACATTCAGGGTTAGTACACGTACTCCGAATTCCCAGCACAAGTTACTTGTGGAAGCCCTGACTAGGACTACACTCTGCACCGAGAGAATCTCCTTGTAGCACATCACAGTTCTTTCCTGTCTGTAGGAGAGGTTCATCAGCCTGCATCTGACAAATAGCATTGTGCATTCATTTCTTTACTCAGCAAACATTTCTTGAGTACATACTATGAGCCAGCCACTAGTTGTGCATTGATTAATTAAAAAGGCACAGTCATTGTATCATTCACATTTGTATATCTTTGAAACACTAGTGATTTTACTGATTTTAACCTCTACATTTACTCACTATCTGTCTTGCTGCCTTTGAATCGTGGTAGTTACTTTTGGTGTGGGCCAGACCCCGTGGTTCTGAACAGTGGATGGTAAACTGTAGAGTGAGTCAGCCTCTTCTGCATCAGGAACCTTGCCCCTAAACTTCTCTCTTCCCTTTAAGGTAATGCCAAGAGGAAGGATGACCAGAGACTCTTGGGGTAATTTTTAATTTTAATTAAAATTAAATGTTGCAAAGCAAATCAGAATACGTTTTTCAGGAGATTAGCATTTTCAGCAAGATATTGGGTGGAACCTAGGGCCCATAAAGAGAGCCATTAGATTAACAAGTTGGAGAATTACTGATATGGAACAATGACATCTTTATATTAAAGTGATACATAATATTCCAAACATATTTTTAAACTTTGAAAGTATGGTTTTTCCATGTACTGAAGCAAGTTGTTATTCTGAAGACTCCTTGGGATACTTCGGGTATAAAAATCCTTTCTTGAATTAGTAAAAAATAATAGATTTAAATAGTCAAATAATTTTCTGATCTTTCAAAATAAAAGCTTATGTAAAAGAAATAACAACCTTTCTTTCTAGTTTGTCAATACATAAGAAAAAGCAAGCAAGTATCCTCGACTGTATAACATCTGGTTTGGGGTGTTGCCTCGGTAAAAATTAGCTCAGTTATTTCCAATGAACTTTATCTTGGTATAAAACAGCAATCATAGTCAGAAGCCATTAGTAGACTATTAATTCAGGACAGAAACTAGTTTTTTCTAAGTTTTTTTTTTTAGGATAGATGTTTTAATGTATGTCAAGAAATGTAGCTTAGAATAGTTAGCTTAGTTATGATTAACCTGTGAATCACTATTCTTTGAAGTTTGTAGCATGGCTTCAGAACATTTTCTTACCCTCAGCTCCAGGCCAAGAGGTGGAGACACTGGAAAAGATCCAGGGACTTCAAGTATCGGTTTCAGATTTCACAGAGGTTTTGCAGTGCTTAGTGAAAGGACCGGTCTCTTGCTAGCATGGGACCCCTCAGCCACAGCATTCATGCCTCCAGGCCCATATCTGAGCGTGCTGCTCCTTCTACCAGATGTAGTGAGACCCAAAGACTAAAAACTCAGGGGCAGTCATTTATTCAACAAATATTGTTATGCTCCTGCTATATTCCAGACAGTGTTCTGAAGTTACAGCAGCGATCTTTGCCCTCATGGGGAGAGAGAAACAAGAAGTAAAGCTGTGTATGTACTAGTATTAGAAGGCAAAATTATCGGGAAACCTCACTGAAAAGTGACATTTTAGGGAAGATCTGAATGACTGTAAGGAGCCAGCTAAGCCATTTTTTTGGGCGGGTGGTGGGGGGCGATTGTTCCAGGCAGATGGGACAGGATAAGTACAAGAGCGTGTCTGGTGTTGGAGGAATAGCAAGGAGGTCCATTCAGCTAGAGCAAAGGCATGGGCTTTGTTAGTACAGCATTTGGGTAAAACGAGAAGCCTTGGGAAGGCTTGGAGCAGTGGAGTGATATGATCTGACTTACAACTTTACAGAGTTACTCTGGCTGCAGTGTTGCTAATAGACGAGAGACCAGCTAGGAGGCTACTGCAGTGATCCAGGCAAGAGATGATGGCAGAGGAGAGATGATGAGAAGTGCTCAGCTCTAGGTCTATTTTAAGAGCCAGTAGGACTTGCTGGTGGATTAGACATGAGGTATCAGAGGGAAAAAGAAGTCAAGAATGACCCTGAGGGCTGGTTGGCATGGCTTAGTGGTTGAGCGTTGACTTATGAACCAGGAGGTTGAGCTTCGATTCCTGGGCATATGCCTGGGTTGCAGGCTTGATTCCCAGTGTGGAGCTTGTGGAAGGCAGCTGATCAATGATTCTCTCTATTGATGTTTCTATCTCTCTCTCTCTCCTTCTCCCCTCCTCTCTGAAATCAATTTTATATATATACTAGAGGCCTGGTGCACAAAATTTGTGTACTGGGGGTGGGGTCCCTCAGCCTGGCCTGTGCCCTCTCACAGTCCGGGACCCCTCGCTCCTTACCGCCCGCCTGCTCGCTGCTCCTTAGCACTGCCACAGAGGCGGGAGAGGCTTCCATCACTGCTGCTGCACTCGCCAGCCATGAGCCCGGCTTCTGGCTGAGCGACGCTCCCCCTGTGGGAGCGAACTGATCACCAGGGGGCAGCTCCTGTGTTGAGCATCTGCCCCCTGGTGGTCAGTGTGCATCATAGTGACTGGTCGTTCTGGTTGGTCTGCCTTAACGGTTGCTTAGGCTTTTATTATATACTAGGGGCCCAGTGCACAAATTCTTGAAAGGAACTGTGGGCCTTGAGGCTGTAGTAGGCACAGAGGCGGGTCTTAGCCCATCCTCCGCGCCCCCGCCTGGCCCCTCCCGCCATGGCCCCCTGTCCCCTGTCTGTGGGCAGTCCTGCTTCCGCCACCGCTGCTCCCATGTGCTGACGATGCTGGGCCCACTTGCACCTGCTGAAGTCGCGGAGCGATTGGGGCCGGCTCTGTCAGCAGGTACAAGCGGCAGCTGCTCCCCCAATTGCCCCTCAGGAGCAGGGGGAGGTGGAGAAGCCCTCAGGGGTGATCAAGGCTGGCAGCCGCCACTCGCACCCACTGATGGCGCTGAGTGATCAGGACCGGCGCTGGGCACTGGCAGCGGGTGCGAGTGGCAGCTCTGGCACTGGCAGTGGGTGCGAGCGGGGCCAGCACTGGCAGTGGGTGCAAGTGGCAGCTCTGGCACTGGCAGTGGGTGCGAGCGGGGCCAGCACTGGCAGTGGGTGCAAGTGGCAGCTCTGGCACTGGCAGTGGGTGCGAGCGGGGCCAGCACTGGCAGTGGGTGCAAGTGGCAGCTCTGGCACTGGCAGTGGGTGCGAGCGGGGCCAGCACTGGCAGTGGGTGCAAGTGGCAGCTCTGGCACTGGCAGTGGGTGCGAGCGGGGCCAGCACTGGCAGTGGGTGCAAGTGGCAGAGCAGGTGCAAGCACCGGGTGGGACCGCGTGTGCGGGCGCAAAGAATTTTCAGTAACTACCAGAGGCTTTCCCCGATGACAGTGACCAGTGCCCTGCCTTGGTCTGGCGCCCCTACTCACCTGCTTCATCATCTTACAGCAGCCGGCGCCCACCATATTCCACACACACCCCTTGGTGGTCAGCACACGTCATAGCGACCGGTTGTTTGGTTGTTCTGGTTGTTCCGCCGTTTGGTCTATTTGCATATTAGCCTTTTATTATATAGGAGATATATATATATGCGCACACACACTGTATATAATAATGACCCTGAGGATGATCAACTGGAAGGATTGGAGTTTCCAGTAATTTCTCAATTAATATCAAGAACTGCAGGAGATATTGGTTGGTGGAGGAGGTGGGACAGCTCAGTTTTGATTATATTGGGTTGCTCATAAGACATCCAGGTAGAAGTATTGATTAGACAGTTTGATATATAGGCCCAGAGTTCAGGGGAGAGGTTAGGGCTAGAGACATAAATTTGGGACAAATAAATTTTGACAGCACATAGACATAAATGTTGACAGCACATAGACATTATTTAAAACCATGACTTTTAGTAAGATTACTAAAAAAAATAAAGTATAGAGGCTGGCTGGGGTGGCTCAGTGGTTGAGCATCAACCCATGAACCAAGAGGTCAGTGGTTTGATTTCTGATCAGGGTACATGCCCTGGGTGCATACCAGTGAGCACACAGAGGTGGAGGCCAGAGAGAAAGTTGGCCTAGGGGTCTGCTTTTATCGGGGTGGGAG
>NW_005371709.1:834175-877381 GCF_000412655.1 Myotis brandtii
GGCTCTGCAGGCTCACTATTTATTGGTGAGAATTTAAATTGCAGGAAGAGAAAACAAGTGGACCAAAGTGTCAGTTATCACATCAACCAAGACCTCTAAAGCAAAGGGGTCTCGGTGGGAGAGGTGGCCTGAGTCTTGATCTCCTCTGTGGCTGGCCCTGTGTTTATTCCAGATGGCTGTCTTTGGAGTGGATGCTTCTTTGAAGTGGATGCCTCAGCAATCAAAGCTTAAGTCAGGCACTTGCATTACAAAAAGAATAGCCCACTGTCAGGGCTTTGCTGGTATAAACAAACCTACTGGGCCGCCAGTCATATATAAAACTATGGCACATACAATTACAGCAGTAGCTGTACCATCTAGGTTTGTGTAAGTGCACTGTATGATGTTCACATAAGGACAAAATCACCCGAGGATGTATTTCGCAGAACACATCCAGTGCTTAGGTGCCCCATGGCTGTAAAGTAGCCCAGGTAAGGTGAGAGATACTTGCATTCTCTGGAAAATAGCAAGACCTCTAGGAATCACAGTCTTAGAGTCTTAGAAAGTGAGGAGGATGGATCATCAGATTGGAGGAAGGTCATGGGTGTGTGAGGGAGGAGAAACTGCCCTCAGGGTTCTTTCCTCTGGCCTAATGAACAAATAGATATGTGACAGATTAGCAAGAGAGAATAACCAAATTTAATGCTCACAACTGTAAACCTACTTTCACCCCACCCTGTGTGTATGGGAACCCCACATCCATGAGAGAGTCAGAGACAGAAAGGGAACATGGGTACATTGTGAGCTAGGGATGGGGTAAGGTCCCTTAAGGGCTTCAGAGGGTCATCGAAGAATGATAAGAGGAGAATGATAAGAATAGTTGTTAAGTGAATAGAAATTTGTCCTTCTCTGGAGTCAAAAGAGGTTACCTCTGATGCAGAAGTTTTTCCTGAGCCCTCAGCTACAGTTGACTTTAGCTCAAAAGAATCCACACACCACCGAAGCACATCTTGGGGTGACTAGCTTTAAACCCCCACAGGCAGTTACAGAGACATTAACAAGAATTTAGGGAATTACCTGTCCTTGCTGGTTTACTATCGCCTCCCTTTTCTTCCTTAACCTTCCCTCTCCTTCCTCCCTCCTTACTCTCTCCCTCTAAATCCTGCGGCTTCTAGCACTATTTACAGCAGGGATTCTGTCCACTCTGGGAGTCTCATGGATAGTCATTATCCACACCTACCCTCAAGTAACAAACATCAGGGTGGAGTGCCGCTTTGGGGCTTTTGAAAAGGGTGGGGGGTGTCGAGGGAGAGCTGACGGTCTACAAGGTTGAATGTCACCAGTAGTACGGGGATTGAGGAAAGTAGAAAAGTTATTCTCTCCTTTCTCTCAGGCCACATGGCTTTGCACACAAGATTTGTCACATGAAAACGGCAATCCATCCACAGCTTTTGATTAGTTCTGGGTTTTAGTAATGTGGTGGTAAAGCTGACAAACATCAGGGTGGAGTGCCGCTTTCGGGCTTTTGAAAAGGGTGGGGGGTGTCAAGGGAGAGCTGACGGAGGTTGAATGTCACCAGTAGTACGGGGATTGAGAAAAGTAGAAAAGTTATTCTCTCCTTTCTCTCAGGCCACATTGCTTTGCACACAAGATTTGTCACATGAAAATAGCAATCCATCCACAGCTTTTGATTAGTTCTGGGTTTTAGTAATGTGGTGGTAAAGCTGAGCAGTTTACATCTTTATGCGACTCTGGCAACAGGATTTAGAAAAGGAAAGGGGGCGGGGCGGTATTCTGTATTGTAACCAGCTATTCGCTCTCCACTTAACCAAAGATCATTTCTTTTAGCTTCATGTAATTTCTTCTGCTTGGTCATTTTATAACTACCATCCTTCCTTACCTATAATTTATCCTCTCTTTTTATCTCTTCTTATTGTTGATTTACTAGGTGTGTTTCTTATCATGCTAGCTTTATCAAAGACACTAAATTGCTAAAGGGAACTTCGTTTTCCACCCCCCACTCATGCCCTCACCCTCCTGGTGTCTGTGTCCATTGGTTAGGCTTATATGCATGCATACAAGTTTTTTGGTTGAAAAATTAATCTTTACTTGTACTCTATATCCAGAAATAAGTAAGACCATAGAATTTTAGATCTAAAATGGCAGAGAAACTGTTAGCTTTCTCATTTCACAGGTAAGAAAACTGATAGCCAGAGAAGTGAAACCTAGCCACAAGCTGATTATTAGCAGAAATTGAGCTTATACTGTTACTCTGTATAACTCATGGCAAAAACTGTCCTCTCAAATGATATTGCCATCCTATTGGTTTGGTGAACCAAATAAAAATCTTTATTGGGGTTAGGCAATAGGTTTTAGATGATGAGTCTGTCTGTTACTGTGTAGGTCTAGGTGCTCCTTGTGGTTGGGTGATGAGGAATTAAGAGAGGCAGGGGTGCCCTAACCGGTTTGGCTCAGTGGATAGAGCGTCGGCCTGCAGACAGAAGGGTCCCAGGTTCGATTCCAGTAAAGGGCATGTACCTTGGTTGCGGGCACATCCCCAGTAAGGGGTGTGCAGGAGGCAGCTGATCGATGTTTCTCTCTCATATTGGTTTGGTGAACCAAATAAAAATCTTTATTGGGGTTAGGCAATAGGTTTTAGATGAGTCTTACTGTTACTGTGTAGGTCTAGGTGCTCCTTGTGGTTGGGTGATGAGGAATCAAGAGAAGCAGGGGTGCCCTAACCGGTTTGACTCAGTGAATAGAGCGTCGGCCTGCAGACTGAAAGGTCCCAGGTTCGATTCCGGTCAAGGGCATGTACCTTGGTTGCGGGAACATCCCCAGTAAGGGGTGTGCAGGAGGCAGCTGATCGATGTTTCTCTCTCATCGATGTTTCTGACTCTTTATACCTCTCCTTTCCTCTCTGTAAAAAATCAATAAAATATATTAAAAAAAAAAAAAAAGAGAGAGGCAGGGGTGCGGCAAACTTGCCTCAGAAATAATGGCCCATGATAGTTTATTTGTTTACTTGCCTTAAGAAAAATTAAGGTTTTACTATACTTTGAGATAGTCTAGGGCAAGCATGTCAAACTTGCGGCCCACAGGCCACATGCCTCATTTATTTGGCCCGTGTTAGCCTTTGAGTTTGACATGGTTGGTCTAGGCTAGGGCCATGAAGTCAAATAGATCTGTATTCAAATTGTGGCCCTATCTTGTGTTAGATTTTATGATCTTGGGCAGGTTATTCAAACTCCCAAAGATTCTTTAGCTGAGGTAAAATAAGGATAATATGAGACCCTTTATGCAGGGTGGAGAAGATCAAAGAAAATTCATTTCAACTTCCAAGCTCTAGCCTTTATTAAAAAAAAAAAAAAAGAGAGAGAGAGAGAGGCAGGGGTGTGGCAAACTTGCCTCAGAAATAATGGCCCATGATAGAGTTTATTTGTTTACTTGCCTTAAGGGAAATTAAGGTTTTACTATACTTTGAGATAGTCTAGGGCAAGCATGTCAAACTTGCGGCCCACAGGCCACATGCCTCATTTATTTGGCCCGTGTTAGCCTTTGAGTTTGACATGGTTGGTCTAGGCTAGGGCCATGAAGTCAAATAGATCTGGATTCAAATTGTGGCCCTACCTTGTGTTAGATTTTATGATCTTGGGCAGGTTATTCAAACTCCCAAAGATTCTTTAGCTGAGGTAAAATAAGGATAATATGAGACCCTTTATGCAGGGTGGAGAAGATCAAAGAAAATTCATTTCAACTTCCAAGCTCTAGCCCTGACCTTAGCACATAATATGCACTCACAGCATGGAAGCTGTTGCTGCTACTGCTGTTGGTTTGAAAGGTGTAAAGGAACAGAACAAATGAACAAAAATACTTTGAAAGAAAATCAGAAGATTTGACAATCTGCAGGTTCATTCAGTAACTGTTAGTAGAGAATCCAAAAGGCGTGACTAATAGGACAGTAGGTATTTGAGGAAAGTACAAGGAAGTTGTGAGGAACATGAACCATAGATTTTTAAAACTGAAGGAATGAGGAGCATCATTGTTGCCACTGCTCATTTTGTAGATGGGTGATTGAGTCCCGGAGAGAATGAATGGGTTACCCAAGGGTGAACATCTAATTATTGACAGAGCATATAACCCTGGTCTTCTCAGCATGCTTTATATTATTTTACAAATAGGGGTTAGGTAAAAGTTCAAGGAATCATTCCTAGACATGACCAGATAACTAAAAGAATAATCTTATTAATGACAACTGTCTCTTAGCATGTTACTCTCCTACTCAGAAAGCTTCCATGACTCTTCATTATCCATGGAATGAAACAGATGGCATTCAGGTCCCTTGGGATCTATCGTAGCCTACCCCTCTGTCCTTATCTCCTATTACTTTTTCCACATACGGCCTTCAAACTGTTTCCCATTTCCTGGTTCTCCGTATGTAGAAAGTCTATGGAAATCCTGCTTAAGATAGAAGGCACTGTTCAAAGGCCACCACTTCCATGAACACCCTCCAGTTGGCCCATCCGGGACTTTGCTTTGTTGCCTTTGCCGTTGGTGTTTATTACAGCACTTATCACATTGAGCCTTACTTTATGGTGTGTTGCTCCTGCATTCTAAGAGGCATGGACTAACTAGGCCATCCTTTTCTCTTCCGCACTGCCTCACACATATGAGGTATCTCTCTAATGTTGATGAAAGTCAAATAGGTATTTTTGTACCCCACTTTCTGACTTCTAGTCTCATTCTCCATCCGGGTCGTAAATATGTTGTATGAATTAGTTGGAAAAGAGATTTGGGAAATGTGTGCTTTTGATGCTTCTCTGGCATGACAAGTATCAAGGAAAGTGTGAGCATACATAACTGTCTTCTTCTGGCTAAGAGTGTCACACTATAAGATTACCCAAACCACAAATCCGAGTAAAAGGGAGTGCTTGTTCTTCCTTCAGTGCGATGTCCAGTGTGTTGGCAGGCAGGAGCTTCAACAGCTTGTGATTTGAGTGTAAACTAACTGGTTGGTAACTTGAATCCCATAAAACAGAGCTCTCAAAGGAGGAAGGGTTCTGCCTCTAGTTAAAGGGAAGGGAGTCCCAGAGTTTCAGATGTCCCAGGATTAGAAAGCTGAACTGGGAGGGCAGAGGTTGAGGTCCAATTTGAGCTGCGCATGAAAGCATGTATTCATACCCCTGGTTGATTACTAAAGGATTAAAGAGGCAGATGAGACTGATATATGACCTTACCTGGGGCTCTTAAAGGGGGCTGTTTCTCTTTCCCACTGCTTTTTCTGCAAAACCTTTAGAGCAGGAGAATGCTTCTAGTTCATAAAGTAGCCGAGCCAGTTTGACCAGCTTGAGGGAAACACCAAACAAGGCTGCCAACTCCAATCACATGAACGCTAGTTACTAATTATCCCCTGGTCTCCGTGGGGAAAGATATAGCCGCTCACGGATTGGATCCCGAGGTTGAAATAACTCCACATGTCTCCGTGCTCCAACTGGAGCAGCAAGAAGAGTGACTCTACAGCTTTGGGAGACATTTTGAGAAGGACAGCTACAGCCTTAGGCTAAACTACCTGTCCACGTTTCAGCCCAACCCAGGCCCATGGAAGAGAGAAGTGAAACTTGTGTCTTTAAGCGCACTGAACATGTGTGAAACCCATGAGGTTAGGAAAGAAAGAGAAACGGAGAAGAAAGGGCACTGGGGCTCCAGCTGGGAGTACGAAGATTGCAGGAGTCTACAGAAAAGGGACCTCACAGTGCCGGATGGGCGTTACAGAGAAGATGACTTGGATTCCAGGTACCAGACCACCAGGCAGAATCGGCCCTACAGAAAAAGGCATTGTGGATACTGGGATTTTGAGCAGAGTGAAGCAAGCTATATGGACTACGAGGAAGCAAAAGGAAGTGGAAAGGACTGTATGCACCACACAAGTGGAACTCGAGGCTGTGATGGTTATTGGAAATCAGAAAATGTAGATTATGGAAACCCGAGCCCTGAAACTGGAAGCCCAGACGTAACCTGGAAAGCCGGGGGATATGGGGAGACAAACGGCTACGTACATTGTAAGAATCTGAATGACAGTCCCCAGGACTCTAAAGAAACTGACCAATGGACTGGCTACAGGGGTTTGGAGGACTCTTTGGGGAATTTTGGTCAATCTCAAAACTGGTATAAGGACCACAGGAATTTTAATTATAATCTTGAGGATTGTAAAGAAACTGATATTTATTACAGTGACCTCAACGATTTATATCATGTTGCTGGGAATTATACTAATGCTCAGTCTGTGGATTTGAATGGTGTCAATGAAGGTAAGGAATTTGTCAAATACTATGAAGGGGACAGGAATGTTTATCAAAATGATAAAATCTACCCCAAAGCAAAGACTCATGCCTTGGATCAGAGTAATTCTGAGACAGAAAATAAAGTCGATGATTCTTTATTTGAAAACTGTGAGCATGAACTTCGGAATTACAGGGGAACAGAGCCCCTGCATCAGATGAAGAATTTGGAGTATAATGGCATTGACAGACCAGGAATGATGGCATTTGTGAGCAGAAGGATCACCCCGGATATGCTGTGGAATCCACAGTCTAGGGGAAGCCAAGGAGAACATCACTGTGGCATTCCTCAGGGCTCCCCATTAGAGAATAATACCCAGCACTTAGAGGAAGAGAGAAATTTAAATGGCCCAGAAACTTGGAAAAGGAATAGTTGCTTCCGTCGCACAGCACCCAGCACCCTGAGACGCTCAGAATTTGTGCAAAACAGAAAGAGAACCCAAGGTAAGAACGCAGTCTTCTTAGAAGTATATAAAGCATGAAAATAGATGAAAAGGGGTGGTTATAACAAGGACACTTGTGTGCTTAAAGAACCTGGGCTTCCAGAGTTCTTATTAAGTGTATCTTGAGTGGGAGCAACCTTAGAGATTTAATTCCTTTGGGAGGCACTTTTATTATTATTTTTCTCTCTTTATTGAAAGGTATTTCATATGTGTCCTTATCCCCCCATTGCCTTCCCTGCACCCCCCTGCTCATGCCCTCACCCCGCTGTTGTCTGTGTCCATTGGTTAGGCTATATGCATGCATACAAGTTTTTTGGTTGATCTCTCTCCCTTACCCCCACCCTCCCCTTTAGAGCAAGAATTTATGTAGTGCTATAGACATGTAACATGGCTTTAAATCAGACAGTGCTCTCATAGGAACTTTCCTTTACTCTACTTGGTTTTGTCAGTTCATCTCTAACCCCAAATATCTTTCCATTCTTACTTTACGATTTTTGTCTCATGGGGATGGCAAATGCATTAATAGGCACCAAGCACAAATTTACTTTTGTGACATGTTCTTTCTCTGAATCTCTACACTTCTTTAGGCATTGGTGGGAAAGAAGACTTAACTTTGTTTTATAGATTATTCATTCCTTGACATTCAGGAATCTTAAATGAATGATGAGCACTAATACTCCTGTGGAATTCAGAAGATTGTTTATATTCTTCTTTGCTTTGTACAAGTTAGGAATTCAAATTATTTCATCTCCCTGAGCCTTAAACGAAGGTATCTGTAAAATGGGGACATTAAGAGTCTTATTATGTAGAGGTTATTTCTTTCTTGCCAGTTTGTCTTCTTTCTTCCAGTTCTCTGAAATGAACTACGTTGATTTTTATTTATGTATTTTTGCTGTTGTTGGTTTTGCAATTACTGGACTCTCTGATAAACCTTTACTTTGATGATGTATGTTACCCTCATGCTAAGCAGACTTTCTGGCCAATTTGGGGTAGTCCTGGTAATGACCAGGGGATAAGGGTTAGAGTCAGAAACTGTGAACCATTTGAGAAATCCATCTCATACCTTTCTCCTCAGTGGAAAGTTTCTCTTCTAAGTTTCCTGCAGAATAGGCTCGCTGGTTAGACTGGTGGTAGGGGCCATCAAAGACTGAAAAGCTAGGTCCCTCGAACTGCCAGTGGTTTATCCCATGGTCTCCTAACATAGGCTTGACTTAACTTCAATTTCCAGGGCACCATTGTGGACAAAGCAGGCTCTCTGTCTTTATTTATACAGATAAAAGTGAAACCAAACCTGGCTTTAGTTGGGAGGCCAGGTATTTAGCCATTTTTTTTAGGTGCATTTTTGCTCTGAAATGATAGGGATTGGAAGACTTTCAGATTACTTCCAGCTCAAAGGAAAGTCTGATTCTATGATTCCTGGTGTTGGTTTCTGTGTCTGTCCTATTCCCTTCCCCCACAGCTGTTTCTTAGATGAACTTTGTTTCCCATCTTTAGTTCCTTATTGTATTAAGCCTCCTAACTGTAATCAAAGTGTGTTTATTGTTTGACTTAGGAGTCAAGCCCTCCTCTTGAGTGTTGCAAAGTGGCCTATGATCTCTCCGAAACTAGCTCAGTTCCACCTCGATTATTTCTATTTTTTGCAATTTTCTCTCTTTGTATTTGAGGACTTAACTTTTGATAGTATGTTCATATTTAGCTCAATTGACACAATATTTAACTATATTGATTTCAGAGAGGAAGGGAGAGGGAGAAATAGAAACATCAATGATGAGAGAGAATCATTGATCAGCTGCCTCCTGCACACCCCCTATTGGGGAATTGAGCCTGAACCCAGGCATTTGCCCTTGACCGGAATCGAACCTGGGACCCTTCATTCCGCAGGCTGACACTGAGTCAAACCAGATAGGGCGACACCCCTTTTTATACCTTTATCTTCTTTAACCTGCAACAGACTCTTGTTTTTTACCAGAATCTGTGTGCTCTCTATCATTCTCTGCTAGTGGTCTTACAGCACATGCACCATTGCTCTGCCTGACCTTACACAGTTACAACACGTCATTACGGAGAGGAAGCCAGTGTTGGAGTCTGTTGTCTACCTGGTATTCAAATCCTAGCTCTACCATTTACTAATAGTGTAACTTTAGATGGGAACTACTGAACCTCTCTGAGTTTTGGATTCTTTATTTGTAAAATAAAGAAATAATACTGTCTCATGATGAGATCATCTGAATAAAACTCTTAATCATAGTCTGGAACATAGCAGGTACTCATAAATTATGACTCTTTGTCTTTCATGACCCACCTTCCTTTCCACTTACAAGTTGCCCCTGTCCTTGCATGGTCCCCTCCCAAGTTCCTCAGTGAGCCCCCACTGGGCACCTGCCCTCCAACCCTGTTTGCAGGTATAATTACCCAAGTGGAATGCCCTGTCCCTCCCTCCTCTCTCCCTCTCCCCCTTACTCCACCTGAGAAACAAAGAGCTGTTTTGTGGCTGACCCCAGCCTGCCTCCGGGCTAGAGACCAGGTCTGTTCTACCAGGATTTGTCTTTTCCTTCACCTGTCCTGTCAGTTCAGTTCATTCTTCCCTGGAGGCCTCCATTTTGACACTGTTAGTGCATGTCTGTTAGGGTTTTGTCCTTAGTCCTAGGGTGTGACCCATGGCCCTGGGCAGTGATGCGTACTCACAGGTGCAGCTCTTCTGAGGTCTTGGTGGAAAATTTGAAGTGTTTACTGAACCTCCTAACTTGGGGAACTCGAATTTCAAACTCTGTCTTCCCAGCCCCAGACAGTTGTGAACATCTGCCAGGCTTCTCTGGCCTCCAGCTGTGACTGCTTTCTGCTGAGTTCCCTTTCCCCGTAGTCTCATATTTTCCACTCCCATTTCACTTTAGATTACACATAACCATAGTTGTCCCAACACTCTGTTGGGGCATTCTTGCAGTTTCTGCTTCTCTTCCTATCTGATCTGCTTGATAGTTCTTTATTCAAATCCCCAGGAGAGCAAGTGTAATTGACTCAGCTTGAATTTCTTAGTTAGGCCTCACCATAATAATTAACCACTCATTGATTAGGTACACATGCCTGGTCCA
Source organism: Myotis brandtii (assembly GCF_000412655.1). Classification (NCBI taxonomy): domain Eukaryota; kingdom Metazoa; phylum Chordata; class Mammalia; order Chiroptera; family Vespertilionidae; genus Myotis; species Myotis brandtii. The sequence goes on from NW_005371709.1 coordinate 844,025, forward strand.
ACGGCAGTCGTGAAGTCTGGGATGGGGTCATCTAGTTTAAATCATAGCTACAGGGACTACTGATGGTGCCAGTTGGTATGTAGTAGGCTCCTGGGTGTGTGTGTGTGTGTGTGTGTGTGTGTGTGTGTGTGTGTGTGTGTTTGCGGGGGGGGGGGGGGCAGACCAGCCCTGGCATTTTGAAGTGGGTGAAGGTATCTTTTGGTTTTCACAATGGCAGGGTGCATGCAGGGGACTACTCGTGTTTAGAAGGCAAAGACTTGGGACACTAAATTTCTTAGGTGTTTAGGACCATCCTATACCTGTTTAAATTATTTCATCTTCCTGTGCTGCAGTTTCCTCATCAATAAAACCAGATAATATACCTACATGATAGTATTATGAAGCTTAAGTGAGTTTATAGAAAAACAAGTAATTGGAATAGTAGTGCAATAAAATCTTGCGCATAGTACACGCTTAATCAGTGGTTCCCAAACTTATTTGGCCTACCGCCCCCTTTCCAGAAAAAATATTACTCAGCGCCCCCTGGAAATTAATTTTTTTAAAATTTTAATAGCAATTAAACAGAAAGATATATGTATTGGGAATCATTCTAAATAAACATGAACTAGCAATCATCATCATCATCATCATCATCATCACCACCATCAGACCTGCACATTGATCCCACATCATCCCTGAATTCAGTTCAATAGGCATTCATTAACTTGTTATTATACTTAGCACTGTACCAAGCACTGGGGATATCCTAAAAAGGATACCTAACTCCCTCTCCCCTCCACACATACACATACACATAGGCATTTACAGATAATTAAAGAGACAAAAGGGAAACATATAAATAATTAAATAAAGTACACAAGTATATAACATAGACAGTAACTGCTATGGGCAATTAGAAGGGGGCGGAGCTCAGTTTTACCTGAATTATTGGAAAAGACTTTAGGAAGATGTTTGAACTTGAGATAAAGCTTAAAGAAGTAATGGGGGTTGAAATAGGCAGAGAGAAACAGGGAGACCATTCCTGGTTAGGGAAACTAAGCAAAGATACAGAGTTGTGATGACAAAGAAGAACACAGTTGGGTGAAGAACTAAAGTATTGAAATCTTAGAAACCAGGAGGGAGCCTGAGGAATAAGTCAGAGCTGGACCTGCACATGGTGAGTCATCCTCTTAAAAGTAGTCACTGAAACTGTGAATAGATGACTTCTCCGAGGAGAGGAACGACTAGGGAGAGAGCGTGGGTCTAAGAACTGAGCCTAGGAGCCACCTACTGCTTGGGGGCAGGTGGAGGAGGGAGGCCAGTAAGAGAGCAATATTATTTGAGGGTGTCAGGAGAAAAACAGAACTGACAATAAGAGAGAATGGCCAACACTTTCAAATGCCATGGGAAAATCAAAGGTAACACCATTGGATTTGTTGAGGAGGTTATTAATTGACTAAAAAGACAATATTATTGAAATAGTGATGATACAGAATTAATTGCAAAGGATGGGGGATGAGGTCATAGAGGGAGGTCTTGAAGACCAATCTTTTAAGACCTTTTCACAAAAAGAATCAAAGAGATTTAACGATAGCTGAGGGGGACACAGAGTTGAACAAAGTTTTCATGTGTTTACTCTTTTTTAATTAAATGTTTTTGTTGTTTTTCAAGTACAGTTGACATTCAATATTGTACTAGTTTCAGCTGTATAGCATAGTGGTTAGACATTTATATAACTTACAAAGTGATTCCCCCAGTAAGTCTTGTACCACCCAACACCATGTATAGTTATTACAATATTATCAGCTGTATTTCCTAGGCTGTACTTTATAGCCTCATAACTGTTTTGTAACTGCCAGTTTGTACTTCTTAATCCCTTTACCTTTTTCACCCAGCCCCCCAACCTCCTACCATCTGGCAATCATCAAAATATTCTCTGTATCTATGAATCTGTTTCTGGTTTGTTTGCTCATTTATATTGTTCTTTAGATTCCATATGTAAGTGAAATCATATGGCATTTGTCTTTCTCTGACTTATTTCACTTAGCATAGTACCCTCTAGGTCCATCCATGTTGTTAAAATGGTAAGACTTCATTCTTTTTTATGGCCGAGTAATATTCCATTATATATATGTCCATTTGTCTTGACTGGAGCTCTTGATCCATTTAAATTTAAAGTAATTATTGGTAGGTATGTAGTTATTGCCATTTTATTAATTATTTTCTATTATTTTTGTAGTTCTCTGTTCCTTTCTTATTTTCTTGCTCTCTTGTATGTTGTTGACTCTCTATTGTGCTGTGTTGTGTTTGGATTCCTTTCATTTTATTTCTTGTATATGTCTTATATAGTTTTGGTTTGTGGTTACCATGGGCTTCATATATACCAAGCTATGTTTATAACAGTCTGTTTTAAGTTGATGGTCCCTTAACTCTCCCTCTCCATCTTTATGTTTTTGTCATTGTTTCTTTACTTCTTTTGTGTGTTTGTGTGTATCCCTTAATTTGCTGTTGTAATTACACATGATGATCCTACTTTTGCCTTTTACCCTTTGTACTAAGTTTAGTGTTGGTTGATCCACTGCTTTTATTATGTATTTGCCTTTGTCAATAAGAATTTTTTTCTTTGGATATTTTCTTATTCATATTTTTATCTCTCCTTTCTTCTTCTCTTTCTCCTCCTCCTCCTCTTCTTCCTCTTCCTCCTCCTTTTTCACCTTGCTCTTCTGCTTGAGGTACCTGTATGATGCGAATGTTGTTATGCTTGACATTGTCCCTGAGGTCCCTTAAACTATCCTCAGTTTTTAAAATTCTTTTTTCCTTTTGCTGTTCCAATTGGGTGTTTTTTTCTACCTTGTCTTCCAAATCACTGATGCGAGCCTCTGCTTCCTGTAGTCTGCTGTTGATTTCATCTAATGTATTGTTCATTTCCGTTATTGTAGTCTTCATTTCTGACTTTTTTTTTTAATGTTTTCTATCTCCTTTTAAAAAATATTTTTATTGTTTTCAGAGAGGAAGGGAGAGGGAGAGAGAGATAGAAACATCAATGAGAGAGAATCATTGATTGGCTGCCTCCTACATGCCCCACACTGGGGATTGAGCCCGCAACCTGGGCATATGCCCTGGCCGGGAATCTAACTGTGCACTCCTGGCTCATAGGTTGACACCGGCTGGGCTCTATCTTCTTTTTAATGTTTCCTCTCTTTGTTGAAATTCTCATGTAGATAGTCTATTTTCTCCCTAACTTAATTGAGCATCCTTATAACCAACTTTTTGAATTCTGCATCTGATAAACTGCTTTCCTCCATTTTACATACTTCTTTCGGAGTTTTGTTCTGTTCTTTCCCTTGGGATGTTTCTTTGTTTCCTCATTTTGGCTGCCTCTCTATTTGTTTTTATGTATTACGTAGATCAGCTGTCAGTCTTGTCAGAGTAGCCTCATATAGTAGGTGTCCGGTGGAGCCCAGTGGCCCAATCTTCCTGTTCACCTGAGCTGGGTGTTCCAGAGGTGTCCCTTGTGTGGTTTGTGTGTGTCCTCCTGCTGTCATTGAGCTTTTATATTCTGTTGGCACCTCAGTGGTGGGCTTGACCCTCAAGCTGACTGGCTGTGACTTTAGCAGACAAACTGTTCTGTAAGGGATCACCCCACAGAACACTATTTGTTTGAGCAGGCCTCAGGTGCTTGCTGAGTTCACCCTTTGGGTGTGTCATTTGTGGTACTAATCAGGTGGTGTTCCTGGTGTGGTCTGGAGCTGGCCACTGGGTGTGTTCATTCTGGGACCTCTTGGGGGGAGGTTTCTGGTGCAGGCCAAGGTCAGCCACTGCCTGTGTCTGGCCGGGACATTAATTATGGTAGGAGCTACAAAGTGATCTTTGGTGGGTAGCTGCCTGTGCTGGGCTTGGAGTCATCTAGGAGTAGTTATGCTGTGAACTGAGGCCGCTTCCACTAGGCTGGACTGGGGGCCACTTAGCAGGAGTTACAGCCAGTTGCTGCTTGTTTTGGCTTTGTGAGCCTTGGAGAGATTTCAGGAAAGCTCAAAGCACTGGCCCAGGCTGACTTCTTTTGTTAAATGGGATTGTTTTTATAATCTCTCTTTCTGAAAGTTCACTATTGGTGTATAGAAATTATCCTCAGTTTTTAAAATTCTTTTTTCCTTTTGCTGTTCAAGTTGGGTGTTTTTCTCTACCTTGTCTTCCAAATCACTGATGCGAGCCTCTGCTTCCTGTAGTCTGCTGTTGATTTCATCTAATGTATTGTTCATTTCCGTTATTGTAGTCTTCATTTCTGACTTTTTTTTTTAATGTTTTCTATCTCCTTTTAAAAAATATTTTTATTGTTTTCAGAGAGGAAGGGAGAGGGAGAGAGAGATAGAAACATCAATGAGAGAGAATCATTGATTGGCTGCCTCCTACATGCCCCACACTGGGGATTGAGCCCGCAACCTGGGCATATGCCCTGGCCGGGAATCTAACTGTGCACTCCTGGCTCATAGGTTGACACCGGCTGGGCTCTATCTTCTTTTTAATGTTTCCTCTCTTTGTTGAAATTCTCATGTAGATAGTCTATTTTCTCCCTAACTTAATTGAGCATCCTTATAACCAACTTTTTGAATTCTGCATCTGATAAACTGCTTTCCTCCATTTTACATACTTCTTTCGGAGTTTTGTTCTGTTCTTTCCCTTGGGATGTTTCTTTGTTTCCTCATTTTGGCTGCCTCTCTATTTGTTTTTATGTATTACGTAGATCAGCTGTCAGTCTTGTCAGAATAGCCTCATATAGTAGGTGTCCGGTGGAGCCCAGTGGCCCAATCTTCCTGTTCACCTGAGCTGGGTGTTCCAGAGGTGTCCCTTGTGTGGTTTGTGTGTGTCCTCCTGCTGTCATTGAGCTTTTATATTCTGTTGGCACCTCAGTGGTGGGCTTGACCCTCAAGCTGACTGGCTGTGAGGACTGGCTGTGACTTTAGCAGACAAACTGTTCTGTAAGGGATCACCCCGCAGAACACTATTTGTTTGAGCAGGCCTCAGGTGCTTGCTGAGTTCACCCTTTGGGTGTGTCATTTGTGGTACTAATCAGGTGGTGTTCCTGGTGTGGTCTGGAGCTGGCCACTGGGTGTGTTCATTCTGGGACCTCTTGGGGGGAGGTTTCTGGTGCAGGCCAAGGTCAGCCACTGCCTGTGTCTGGCCGGGACATTAATTATGGTAGAGGAGCTACAGTGATCTTTGGTGGGTAGCTGCCTGTGCTGGGCTTGGAGGCATCTAGGATAGGTTATGCTGCGAACTGAGGCTGCTTCCCCTAGGCTGGACTGGGGGCCACTTGGCAGGAGTTACAGCCAGTTGCTGCTTGTTTTGGCTTTGTGAGCCTTGGAGAGATTTTAGGAAAGCTCAAAGCACTGGCCCAGGCTGACTTCTTTTGTAGGTTAGCCTCTGAAAGGGGCTCCACATGGATTGGGTGGGGCAGGGAGTCACCAGGGTGGGGTGAGAGTGGTGTTATCAGGCTAAGAGACTCAGGCTGGGTGCCTGCCTGTGCCTGCAATCTGTGCTGTCCCTTCACTGGAGCTTAGGGCAAGTTCAGAGAGGAAGGGAGAGGGAGAGAGAGATAGAAACATCAATGAGAGAGAATCATTGATTGGCTGCCTCCTACATGCCCCACACTGGGGATTGAGCCCGCAACCTGAGCATATGCCCTGGCCGGGAATCTAACTGTGCTCTCCTGGCTCATAGGTTGACACCGGCTGGGCTCTATCTTCTTTTTAATGTTTCCTCTCTTTGTTGAAATTCTCATGTAGATAGTCTATTTTCTCCCTAACTTAATTGAGCATCCTTATAACCAACTTTTTGAATTCTGCATCTGATAAACTGCTTTCCTCCATTTTACATACTTCTTTCGGAGTTTTGTTCTGTTCTTTCCCTTGGGATGTTTCTTTGTTTCCTCATTTTGGCTGCCTCTCTATTTGTTTTTATGTATTACGTAGATCAGCTGTCAGTCTTGTCAGAGTAGCCTCATATAGTAGGTGTCCGGTGGAGCCCAGTGGCCCAATCTTCCTGTTCACCTGAGCTGGGTGTTCCAGAGGTGTCCCTTGTGTGGTTTGTGTGTGTCCTCCTGCTGTCATTGAGCTTTTATATTCTGTTGGCACCTCAGTGGTGGGCTTGACCCTCAAGCTGACTGGCTGTGAGGACTGGCTGTGACTTTAGCAGACAAACTGTTCTGTAAGGGATCACCCCGCAGAACACTATTTGTTTGAGCAGGCCTCAGGTGCTTGCTGAGTTCACCCTTTGGGTGTGTCATTTGTGGTACTAATCAGGTGGTGTTCCTGGTGTGGTCTGGAGCTGGCCACTGGGTGTGTTCATTCTGGGACCTCTTGGGGGGAGGTTTCTGGTGCAGGCCAAGGTCAGCCACTGCCTGTGTCTGGCCGGGACATTAATTATGGTAGGAGCTACAAAGTGATCTTTGGTGGTGGGTAGCTGGTGCTGGGCTTGGAGTCATCTAGGAGTAGTTATGCTGTGAACTGAGGCCGCTTCCACTAGGCTGGACTGGGGGCCACTTAGCAGGAGTTACAGCCAGTTGCTGCTTGTTTTGGCTTTGTGAGCCTTGGAGAGATTTTAGGAAAGCTCAAAGCACTGGCCCAGGCTGACTTCTTTTGTAGGTTAGCCTCTGAAAGGGGCTCCACATGGATTGGGTGGGGCAGGGAGTCACCAGGGTGGGGTGAGAGTGGTGTTATCAGGCTAAGAGACTCAGGCTGGGTGCCTGCCTGTGCCTGCAATCTGTGCTGTCCCTTCACTGGAGCTTAGGGCAAGTGCTTGTGAGTGAGTGAGTCTGTGCTCAGGACCTTTAGGAGGATGGGTCTACAGCAGCCCTTCATCTCACCAGGACTAAGTCCCTGCTGATTTTCACAGCCACTGATGCTCTGGGCTGAGGAGCCCAGTATGGGGCTGGGACCCATTTCTTCAGTGGGGACCTGCACAGCCAAGATATCCCTCCCAGTTCTCAACAGCCACTTGTGAGTGAGGGCCAGTTCTTTTGTGTCTCTACCCCTCCTACCAGTCTCGATGTGGCTTCTTCATATCCTTAGTTATAGGAGTTCTGTTTGGCTAGTCTTTCTATGGTTTTTAAGGGTGATTGTTCCATAATCTGGTTGTAATTTTGATGTAGTCGTAGGGGGAGGTGAGCACAATGTTTATCTACTTCGCCATCTTGGCCGGAAGCCTTATGTGCTTACTTTTTAAAATCAGGGTGTCAGTCCTTATTTGAAGATAGATGAGTGGGTAGGAGGCAAAAGAGAGGGAAAGAGTAAATATGTGGAAGCAAAAGGAAATATATTGTAGGGCCATATATCTTCAAGAGTTGGGAAATAATTGAAGCTTTAGAGAAAATAAGGCACTCCTCTTCTGAGGTTAGAATGATCCAATCTGGCAGACTCCATCCAACTCAAAGACTTTGGGGTCATGAGTTGTAGTCTCAAGAAGCTAGGTTGCCTGTTTTCTCGGGATCACCCCGCAGAACACTATTTGTTTGAGCAGGCCTCAGGTGCTTGCTGAGTTCACCCTTTGGGTGTGTCATTTGTGGTACTAATCAGGTGGTGTTCCTGGTGTGGTCTGGAGCTGGCCACTGGGTGTGTTCATTCTGGGACCTCTTGGGGGGAGGTTTCTGGTGCAGGCCAAGGTCAGCCACTGCCTGTGTCTGGCCGGGACATTAATTATGGTAGGAGCTACAAAGTGATCTTTGGTGGGTAGCTGCCTGTGCTGGGCTTGGAGGCATCTAGGATAGGTTATGCTGCGAACTGAGGCTGCTTCCCCTAGGCTGGACTGGGGGCCACTTGGCAGGAGTTACAGCCAGTTGCTGCTTGTTTTGGCTTTGTGAGCCTTGGAGAGATTTTAGGAAAGCTCAAAGCACTGGCCCAGGCTGACTTCTTTTGTAGGTTAGCCTCTGAAAGGGGCTCCACATGGATTGGGTGGGGCAGGGAGTCACCAGGGTGGGGTGAGAGTGGTGTTATCAGGCTAAGAGACTCAGGCTGGGTGCCTGCCTGTGCCTGCAATCTGTGCTGTCCCTTCACTGGAGCTTAGGGCAAGTGCTTGTGAGTGAGTGAGTCTGTGCTCAGGACCTTTAGGAGGATGGGTCTACAGCAGCCCTTCATCTCACCAGGACTAAGTCCCTGCTGATTTTCACAGCCACTGATGCTCTGGGCTGAGGAGCCCAGTATGGGGCTGGGACCCATTTCTTCAGTGGGGACCTGCACAGCCAAGATATCCCTCCCAGTTCTCAACAGCCACTTGTGAGTGAGGGCCAGTTCTTTTGTGTCTCTACCCCTCCTACCAGTCTCGATGTGGCTTCTTCATATCCTTAGTTATAGGAGTTCTGTTTGGCTAGTCTTTCTATGGTTTTTAAGGGTGATTGTTCCATAATCTGGTTGTAATTTTGATGTAGTCGTAGGGGGAGGTGAGCACAATGTTTATCTACTTCGCCATCTTGGCCGGAAGCCTTATGTGCTTACTTTTTAAAATCAGGGTGTCAGTCCTTATTTGAAGATAGATGAGTGGGTAGGAGGCAAAAGAGAGGGAAAGAGTAAATATGTGGAAGCAAAAGGAAATATATTGTAGGGCCATATATCTTCAAGAGTTGGGAAATAATTGAAGCTTTAGAGAAAATAAGGCACTCCTCTTCTGAGGTTAGAATGATCCAATCTGGCAGACTCCATCAAACTCAAAGACTTTGGGGTCATGAGTTGTAGTCTCAAGAAGCTAGGTTGCCTGTTTTCTCTACAAGCCATTACCTAAATTATTTTTATGTTATGTTTCATCAATAATAAAGGAATATTGGCCTGGGAGGAATCCAGGTCTCACTAAAAGCAAGAGATATTCAAGACAGGCAAGAAATGGAGGTAGGATAGGAAGAGGCGATCTTGTAGGGCATCTTCTTTCATGTGGACCTGAGGATGTTAGCAGGTGTAGAGGGAGGAGGGGTGAGTCCAAGCGGCGAACTTGCAGTGCCAAGGCAGGCTTAGTGTTCAGTGGGACGTCAGGGTGGCAGCTCAGGACCTTGACACACCCACCCTGAAGCCACGACGTGTATCAGTTTGACATTTCCTGAGAAACCAGAAGTGCCCGCACTGTGCATAAACATCAGGCTGTCGAGTCACAAGGGTGTGACAGTGCCGATACAGGCATTTCTAATGGCAAGGTGCTCATTTGTGTCCATGGCTGCACAGCCGACCTTATTCCACGGTATCAAGAAACCCCTTTCTTCTAATCATAAACTGGGAGGGGGCAGACAGATGAAATCTATTGCATTTCATTAAATCTAAAGCACTACCTGTTGTAAGACATTGAATGATTTATGTATCATTAAAAAGAAAGAGGACTTCTCATTAAACTAGAATACTTTTATTAAATTGCTATTTGGAAAACACATCTTGCTTTCAGAGATGTTAGAATGTGAAAAAATGTGCATCTTAGCATCTATTGAAATATGGAGATGCTTCCACTTACTGCTGACCTCATAGCAATACTTAGAAGAAAAAACAGTGTACTGTAGAATTCCTCTAGTTCCCTCCCCAGTGATTTGAAGGTAGGGAATTCCGTTTCCTCTGCTCTCCAGCCCTCCCCTTTCCTCCATTCCCTGCTCCCCTGAGAGGAACACTGAAACCTGATTTACTCCAGTGCTGTAGGTTCTAAACCCTATCAGGTTGTGGCAGCCATGTAGCTAAGACAAACAAAAGTTAGGGTGTTTAATGACTTTAAAAAAATCTTTGGGTAGTGTTTTTCATCACAGCCATGCTCGGGGCACTCTAAGTTTTAATAATAGCTGTCACTTAAGTGCCAGTTGCTGCGCTAAGTACTGTAGATTAGATGCACATCCGGTATGCAGAAAAGTCCATAGTCTAAGCTCCAGACCCTTACACGGTGCTTGGCATGTAGTAGGTGCTCAATGAATATTTGTTGTCAAATGCAGTATTTTGTTTTGGAGCAGAGACCATGTACTTCAAAAGACAAATAGTAATGTCATTATGCATTGTTCCTTGAGAACTGAAGTTTATCACCCAGGGACTTGGGCTAGTGGGCTTACAGGACGGTAAGTGAGCAGAAAGGCACAGAGACAACCTGGGCTCATCACGTCCAAGAAATAATAAGGAAACGGTATTTAAAGTACACTGTGTGCTAGGTTCCATAATAGCAGCAAGTGCCCAGTCCTCTGGGCTCACTGAAAGGAAGTGACTAACTGCCTAGATGAGTCCAAAGAGGCCTCACTCACATGCGAGTGACACTCTGTGGAACTAGTTAGAGGCTAGTGTGGTGATACCAAGTTGAGAAGAGTATGTGATGTACCAGAGTGGGAAGTCATGTAAGATTTCAGAGCCTGGAAGTGAACAAAGAGGTCCAGCCCCTTTATTATACACACACGTGGAAACAAGGGCCCACAAAGGTTGTGTACCACAGAGACAGGAGGGGAAGCTGGGCTGGATCCCAGTTCTAGATCCCTGCTGCCCTCTCACGATCTAGAACAGGGGTGGGCAAACTTTTTGACTCGAGGGCCACAATGGGTTCTTAAACTGGACCGGAGGGCCGGAACAAAAACATGGATGGAGTGTTTGTGTGAACTAATATAAATTCAAAGTAAACATCATTACATAAAAGGGTACGGTCTTTTTTTTTTTTTTTAGTTTTATTCATTTCAAACGGTCTGGATCCGGCCTGCGGGCCGTAGTTTGCCCATGGCTGATCTAGAAGCAGCTCCACATACCGCATATCCTGAGAAATGGAAGCCAGGGAGATGTAGGGGAGAAGAGTGACTGTTAGGATGCTAGAGCTCATTTAAACCTGTACAGCATGTATGACAGTTCCCGGGAAAAACCCAACTTATGTTCTCTTGTACGGAGATTTTATTTTTTTCCATGTTTCAGCTAGAAAATAAGATAGTACTGACCTATATCCTAGGTTTAATAAGATTTTACCATAAAAATATTGGATTACACTTGGAAATAATCTTTATGTTGAGAGACTGGGTTTACCCTTTTAAGTAAATATATGCAAAACACTTAATGCTTAAAGATCATTCCATTTTATATTATTTTCTTTTTAATGAATTTGTTGGGGCCACATTGGTTAATAAAAAGTCAAGTCTCCTTCCATCACCATTTATCCCCCTTATACTCTTTTCTATCTCCCCCTACCCCCTTTCTCTCTGGTAATCACCATACTGTTGTTGTGTATTATTCTTCTGTTTTATGAATTTATGTCTTGCTTGTTCACACAGATTCATTAAGCCAAATGGAAGTAACTTTAAAGCCATCTAGTTTAATGCCACTCGATTTGCTGTTCTTGAACACCGAACAGATAGTATGCCTTGCCTGAGACTGAAGAAAGCTTGGAAGGCATTTCCACATTGTAGATCTCTGCCCCATCTGTTGGTAGCTCTCTCTTCAGTATTTATACATTTTTGTAATTAAAACTTGGAACAGGATTATAATTCAGATCAAACTGCTTATTTTGGTGCACAGTTAGAAAAGATACATAAGTATTATGAGGGCAAATGGAAGTAATAAAAGTAAACCACCTAATAGAAGCTGAAGAAAGCCTGCTTTTATAGAGTAGGCTAGAAAAATAGCCAGAGGGCCATAGAGACAAGCACATTTCGAAACATCACTGTAGTGTTATTATTAAATATGAAAATACAATGCTGGGAATGGTCATGCAAACATGCGGAAGACATGTAACCTAGAATAGGACGTGGCATTTGATGGAAAGCACTGGCTGGTTTTTAATATGCAGCTATGAGCTGTGTGGTCTCGGGCAAGTCATTTCATTGTTTTGTGCCCGTTACCTCATTTGTAAGATGAGAATAATAATAATAATAATAATAGCTTTCCTCAAGAGACTTGTTCAATATAGTTTCAGGGGTGTGTGTGTGTGTGTGTGTGTGTAGAAAATAAAGCGTTTTATTGGTTGATTATAATCAAATTTTGGTTTTTAAGCAGTGATAATTTATTTTTAATTAATTATTTTATAAAAAGTGTCTTTGCCCTCTCGATAATTTCACTTCTGCTGTCTAACGATGAAATAAACCTAGCCGGTGTGGCTCAGTGGTTGAGTGTGGACCTTATGAACCAGGCGTTCACTGTTCAAGATCAGATTCTCTCTCATCATTGATGTTTCTATCTCTCTCCCTCTCCCTTTCTCTTTCTGAAAAAGAAAACATTAAAAAAAAATACCTATACTGTAGTTCACTTAAAAAAAAAGATGAAATAATAATAACCTCACAGCTTTAAGCACACCAACAGCACTGCCACCTCTCTGGGATTTATGTGTATTTGCTGAGGGTCCAAAATGGTGTTTCAGTTGATCCTAGTTTTAAACTCGCTATCCTGGCAGCGTCAGAAATTGCAGACTCCTGACTCGTGTTTGCTCTCTGGCTAGCGCCTGGAAGAGGAAGAGGGAAACTGGAGGCTTTGAGGTAGGTTTCCCCAGGTGGAGGCCCTCCCAGCAGGGATTATACTCCAGGCTCCTTGCCAAGAGGCAGGGCGGATAATGAGCGGAAACCAAGGGAAAGTTTGTCAGTTGCTGCTGAGATTCCGGACCTGAAGTTTGGTGATCCTGGAAGAGTGTTTGTGAGCCAGGCGGCAGCACCAGGGACCACAGTGCAGAAAGCTTTACCTTGAGCAAACTTTCCCCAGTGGAAGCTGTGTGGGGACTAAAAGGAGAAGAGGTGGCGAGGGGGCTGGGTGGGCTGGCTGGAGGGATGTGGTAATAGGGAAAACCAGGATTTATGATTCCTGCAGGTGGGTTCGGGGAGCAGAGGAGCAAATTTACAGTTTGCTTCCTCTCAGGGTTTGTTAGACAGATTGTTAAGCAGGCAGTTGTGTTTGGCTTTTCTCATAAGACTAGCAAATTGTCATTTCCACAGCATTTTATTACTCATTCTCTTCAGCATTCTAAAGGGATTAGCTCAGGAATGAAACCTCAGATTATTAAAAGTGAAGACAGAATTTGAAATGGATTAACAGGGTAATTGTGAGCTGTTAGTAGTAGAGCATTGTCATTTACAGCAAATGTTCTGTTTTTACTTTATTATTCTGTGTTATGTCAATATTACATATTCACTGTAGAAAAACTAGAAAATGCAGTAAGTGAAAAGAAAGAAAAAATATCAGAATTTCTATCACCTTTAAGACTTTTTCATTTTCAAATATTTGCATTTTCCCCTTTTTAACAAAATTGCATTTCTTTCATAAACTACGTTGTAATCAGCTTTTTAAAAAAATCTTCATTGTTGAAAGTATTACATATGTCCCTTCCCCTCCCTCCATTGCCCTCTCCCGCTCCCCTCCCCCCAAGCCTTCCCTATTGTCTGTGGGTAACTGCTTTTTAATTAATAACACACAGTGTTCCATATTAATAAATAAAAACCTGTATCTCAGTGGTCATTATCATATTCCATTACACAGATATGCCATAATTTATTTAACCAGGACCTTGTGGGGAGAAATTTTGGCTGTTTCTGTTTAGGTTGTTTCTACATTTTTTAATACAACGAAGAACATTCCTATATGTACATCTTTGTACACGTATCCAATTATTTACATAGAATCAATTCCTAAAAGTAGACTGCTCAGTTAGAAAGCTTACCTTTTCTCTTTTAAGAAGTCGAGACAGTGCTAAAGGTTTTTCCTTCCTGCCCGATCCCTTTGGGTGCCGGGTTCCTCACGGTTCCCAAGGAGGAGCTGAGGTTTCCTGAAGGGGGCTCTCCTGTCCGAGTAGCATGCTCAGTGGGGAAGTAAGAGAGACCTATCAAAGGACATGATACAAAAAAGGCCTTTCCCTTCATTTCACATCATTTCTGCCATAAATTATCGGGGATACTATTAAATATTTACAGTGATGGCACTTACACAGATTCAGTTATGCTAAGGGCTTATTTACATTACACTGAGTGGGGTTTTATAGCTACAGTCATATGAACACATGCATTATGTTTAAATACATAATTGTTCACAGTCTTAATGGTGGGAGAACTGTAGCTCTATGGAGGTCAAGTTATGCTTTGGAATCGTCCTGTTTTATCATTAGCTACCAGGTGGCCACCCACACCCACAAACAAGTAGAAGTCCAGGTCACAATTCCCATGATTTGCCTGGAGGCAGAATAGCTATTGGTCGGGAGCCCAGCATGGGCTCGAATCCCAGTCTTCCACTTACTGGTCCAGTTACTGAATTTCTCTTCATCCCTTATCAGTAAAATGGGTTCATTAGTAGGGTTGTTGTGAGAATTAAATAAACTAATATTTGTAAAGTGCTTAGAACAGTGCTTGGTACATGGTAGGTGCCAAATAAATATTTATTTTTTTTAAACTAAAATTTAAAGCTGGAAGGATGGAGGAAAGCAACAACACAGGGGCTCACCCCCCAGGAAAGCCTCACAAGTTGATGGTGCAGTGTTAGAAGCAGTGGGAAAGGCTCTTCACCAAGAGCTATCCTCTTTCGGATTGCTTAGAATTTCACCAATAGAAATGGATCTTAATTAGGGGCAGTTTGTTTTAAATCACTGGCAATGCAGTAATAAATTCTTGTGAGATCAAAAAGTACTGATTCAGCTCAAGTCCCCATTGGTCCTTCAACCAGTTCCCTCCCTGAGGCAAACTGATGCGTTTGGAGTGTTCTCCTTCCAGATCTTTTTCTGTACACTTACATATCATATCATATGTATGGGGTGGACAAACGGAGGTTTACAGTTGTGAATATGTGAAACAGAGTTTATTCTTGTATTTTATTACTTTTATTAATTATTGTATTATCTATTTGTATTACAACTGTAAACCTGCCTTTGCCCACCCCTATATATATAGAAATATGTAGGGGGGTTTCTTTTTTTTCTTTCTTTCTTTTCCGTTCTCTTTCTCTCTCTTTCTGTATCTGTCTCCAAAAATGGCATATTGTTCTGCAACATTTTCCCTCGGTTTCTTTTAAAATCTAAGTGTGAGCTGTGAGCTGTGAGTCCCTGTGAATTATTCTGCTCTTCCTGCTGCCCTGGGACCAGCCAGAGGAGAGATCTGCATTCTGATGGCTTTAGGATAAGGTTCCTAAAGTAGGGGGTCTGGTTCCCTTGACTGAGTGAGGCTAAGCCTGGCCTGGGAGAGGGGTTGAGGGAGGTCCTAGTGCAGACCGAGTAGACAACTGCTGCCCGCTTTCCAGCTTTGCCTCCTATGCATCCTAAGAGATAGATGGGCCTTCAGAAGTCTTTCTTAAAGAGAGCACCCCACACAGCCACGCTTAGCCGGGGAAGGAAAAGTAAGAGAGAATACTCTTGGGTTAACAGCTCCTGAAGGGGAATAGTGACTGGTTAGCACGCGGAAAGGAGAGCTGGAAGGGAAAGGTGCTGAGCCTGAGCAAAGGCAAGGCCCCTCTTCTGCTTCTCAGTCCAGTTAGCGGAGGATTCCAGCTCCATCCTTTAGAACTGGCCCTGCTCTGATAGCCTGGGGGGCTCAGGGCAATTCATATGTAAATATGGGAAAGGCTTGGGGGATTTAGGGGCTCTAGGAGCATTCCACAGCTCTGGGAAGATTCTTTGCCTGCCTGCTGACACGTTGATGCACCCGTACCCCCACCGTGTCACGGAGTCAGACTTTGGGCGCTGCAGGTACCTCCCGGGGTTGCTGGAGTCCACACAAAAGAAGGTAGAATAGTCAGCCTCCTTCTTGCTCAAGTGCAGGTTGCGAGCAGGCTGGGAATTCCAAGATTTTCTTTATCAAAGACAGAGCCAACTTTCAGAGCAGGGAAAGAAGTGAGTAGCTTTTCTCTTTAACTCTAGGGTGGTTGGGAGAGCTGTGGGAAGCTGTGGGATAACCAATCCCTTCCTAACACTGGGGAATGAGCCTGGTGACAAAGGACTAACCTGAGAAGGTGGGGTATCTTGAGAAGGAGTGGAGTTGGGACTGGGAGGGAGTGCACAGGGGACTGGAAAGGGGAACAAAAGACAGAAACTATCACGAATTGTTCTATCACCACAAGTAAATTTGTGCGGTCCACCCCAGCCCTTAACGGCAAGGCCACCCCAGGAGGAAAGGGGCACTGGACTGCACGTTTTATTGATTGGCTGATGCTGGGCCACAGCTTCCTCCTGTGCTTCCTCGACCCCAGGTTTCATTGTTCTTAAAGAAAAGTGAAGTTTATGGTTCTGAACAGAGCATTTCCACTTGGTGCGTTTTACCTTAACCCTGTGCAGTCGGTGTTCTCTGGCCCATCGTGGGAAAAGGGCTAATTTGGTGTTGAGTTATTACCTTGTTCCGTTCCCTCAACAATTCTATAAAGCGGGTACTATTATCCTCACCTTACAGAGGAGGAAACTGTGGTCCTGAGGTAAAAACGGGCTTTCCCAGGGCCTCCCCGCTGAAGAGTGAGGAAGTGCAAGATTCAAAGCCTCCTGTCTCCACCGCAGCTGGCTGAGGGTGGGCTGCCCTCTCGCACTTGGTTGTCCTGGATACTAAAATTGTACTTTAAGCTTTTTTCTTAGGATATAGTTGGAATAATGGGAAAACAGTCTTTTAAATTTGGAGTCTTTTCAAGCCAGATATTTTTAGTTTGACTTAATCTTTAAGAATTAATTAGCCTGTGTGGAGCCTGCAGGTCATCTGCGTCTTCAGAAACATCTAGGATTTTGTTAAAATTGCAGATACCCGGGTCCCACCCAGATTTGCTAAATGAGAATCTCACGAGTGGTGCCCGGGAAACTGCAATTTAACAAAAAACATCCCACAGGGGGTTTTAATCACGCTAAAGTGTGTCTGGTTTTGTTTTTTAAAAGCTGTACAAGAGTTTATAAATTCACCTGCAAATAAAGACATGCGGGTAGTTTAAAAGAAGTGTTAACATTTCTTTTTCTTTCTTTTGATACAAATAAAAATCTGGTTGAGTCTCCATGTAAGTTGTTGGTTTCTGACTGATGAGTACTTGCTGGTGTTTCATGCTTTCAACTACTCTAATTTGTAGAACTTTGATTTCTGGGAGATAATAGTTCCCAGGGATTTTTTAAGATTTGAAGCAAATAAGTTCCTGGCCTTTTCTAGTTGAGGTACCAGGCTAGGGAGGCAAAATGGTGCAGAATTAAGTACATAGCATTTGGATTTAAATATATTTAGATTCAAATTCCAGACTGCTTACTCACTACATAACCTGGGACAAGTAGGTCAGCTTCTCAAAGCCGAGGTTTTCTTATCTATTAAATGGGAGTACTGATACTACTTCAGAGTATTGGTGTGAATATTAAATGAGTTCAGGAACATAATATGTAAAGCGCATGGCACATGGTAGGAATTCAATAAATGTTCTTCCTTTCCAATCCTGTATAAATACGAGTTTCTTTTACAAATACTGAATCATTATGTTGTACACCTGAAATGAACACAATGTTTTATGTCATTATACCTCAGAAAAATTATATAAACAAAAATTATTTTCTCTTCTCAACTTGCCACTTATGAAACTACTAGAGGCCTGGTGCACAAAATTCATGCATGGGTAGGGTCCCTAGGCCTGGCCAGCGATCAGGGCCAATTGGGGCCTTCTGGCTGCCAGCCAGGGCCTTCCTTCGTTCCATGCCACCCCCTGGTGATCAGCACACGTCATAGCGAGCAATCGAACTCCCGGTCTCTCGGTCGAACTCCTGAGGGGACACTTTGCATATTAGCCTTTTATATATATAGATATTTGGGACTGAGATTCTATTACTTTAAAATTTCCAAAAAAAGCCAAAACCGGTTTGGCTCAGTGGATGGAGCGTCGGCCTGCGGACTTAAGGGTCCCGGGTTCGATTCCGGTCAGGGGCATGTTCCTTGGTTGCGGGCACGTCCCCAGTGGGGGGCGTGCAGGAGGCAGCTGATCAATGTTTCTCTCTCATTGATGTTTCTGGCTCTCTATCCCTCTCCCTTCCTCTCTGTGGAAAATCAATAAAATATATTTTAAAAAAAAATTTGCCAAAAAAAAAAATTAAAACAAGCCTATTGAAAATAAATTTTTAGAAATATATATATTTTTTATTGATTTCAGAGAGGAAGGGAAAGAGAAAGATAGAAACATCAATGATGAGAGAGAATCATTGGTCACCTGCCTCCTGCATGTCCGCCCCCCCCCCCCAGGGGATTGAGCCCACAACCCTGGCATCTGCCCTGGCTGGAAACTTAACTGTGACTTTCTCATTCATAGATCAATGCTCAACCACTGAGCAACACCACTGGACTGAAAATAAATTTTATATACACTACAATTAATTTAGAACTATAGTTTAGCACTCTGGTGAAATAAGACATGTTTTAAATTTTGTCATTCTACCAAATATAAGTTCAAGAAAAGTATTTTGTCTTTCTAATCCTTATTTTGAATAATATCAGATTTACAGAAAATTGCAAAGAACAGTACAAAGAACCTGTATATTCTTTATTCAAATATATATATTCTTTATTCAAATCCACCAGTGTTTAACATTTTGCCATGTTTTTGTTTTCATTTTCTCTCCATGTGTGGACACACACACACACACACACGTTTTTTTCACTGAACTATTTGAGAGTAGGTTGCATACCAGTATATCATGTCCCTTACTAATAGCTTCAGTGTTTATTTTGTGTGAACATGGATATTCTCATACGTGACCACATAGATTTGCCATTTCAGGACATTTTGAATTGATTTAATAAACTGTAATCTATAGTTTATATTACAATTTCAACAATTGACCTATAATGTCCTTTGTAGCAATTTCCCCCCACCCAAGGCAGGATCCAGTTCAGAATCACACATTACATCTGTTTGTCATCTCTTTAGTTGTCTTGATTGTGAACGATCCCTCAGGCCTTCTTTGTCTTTCCTCATGTGACATTTAGAAGAGTACAAATCCTCAATTTGGGTTTGTCTGATGTTTCCTCAAGGTTCCTTTCAGATTATGCATTTTTAACTGGGATGCTTCATCAGGGACATAGTGTTGTTTCCAGATATGACATATGCAAATATATGATGTCTATTTGTCCCTTAGTAGTGATTTGAATTTTGATTTTATTATTCATTTCTCCACCATATAGTCACTATTTTTCATTTTTGTAATTACTAAGTAATTTTTAATAACTTATTCGAA
Organism: Myotis brandtii; assembly: GCF_000412655.1. Taxonomy (NCBI): domain Eukaryota; kingdom Metazoa; phylum Chordata; class Mammalia; order Chiroptera; family Vespertilionidae; genus Myotis; species Myotis brandtii. The sequence goes on from NW_005371709.1 coordinate 863,111, forward strand.
ACTATGCAAATACCCTGAGCATCTTCAAACCCTACCATTATTTTTTTCTACCATAGAGCTTTCTCATTGGGTTTCTCTCTCATTTATGTATTTATATACTGTCAATATGAACTCATAGATTCTTATTTTATTCAATGGATTTTAATCCAGTGCTGTGTCTATTTATTCTGATACTCAAATTGTACCAGTTTGGCCAGTGGGAGCCCCTTTGGACATGCACCCCTTGTTTTCCTGAGCACTTCCTTACTTTCTACCATAAGATGTTTCAGGCTCATTTATACCTTCCCTGCCCCAACCCTGGGCTTAGCCATTTCTCCATAGAACTCTGGTTCCTTTGAATGGAGAATGGTTTTTAGAAACCAGAATCTGGGCTGCACTTTTTCAACATAGGAATTTCTAAATTCTTAGAGAAGAGGCAGTGGGGAAGAATTTTGGAGACTAAAATCTGTTGTGAAAGCCTAGTTTTCATAAGTAGTTTAAACACTTGTATTTTATAACTTAAGGCTGGGAAAAATTTTTTTGTAATTATACTGAGACTAATATATTTACTTACCACATCTGTAGTTGTTTTAAGTTGATCTAAAGGAATTTGAAATACACAGCAGAGATTGCTTCACTGTGGAAATTTTTAAATTGTTTATTTTAGTATTTAATGTTCATTTTAATGAACAAATGTCCTCTCATATAAATAATTCTCATCATGCGTATCTAAGTAACAGGTAAATGAAAAAGCTACAAGATCATATTTGTTTTCATTTTTAGATCATGCAGTGTGGGTCTATAAAGATTCATTTAAGCCCTAGCCGAGTAGCTCGATCGGTTAGAGATCGTCCTGATGAGCCAAGGTTGTGGGTTCAATTCCCAGTCAGGGCACATGAGAAGCAATCAGTGCATACATAAATGGAACAATAATCTGATGTTTCTCTTTCTCCCTTCCTTCCACTGTGTCTGATCAGTATAAAAAAAAATTAAAAAAAAAGATTCATTTAATTAAAAATACCATTAAAGAACTTCATGTTTACAGTACATTTGTATCTTCTAGGACACTTGAAGTAACAAAACCTGCTTGTGAGAATATTTTGATAAGGAGAATCTAAGTAATTTTTGTATATTTCATCATATGTTAATGTTAATCCATCATCACATGACTGGAATATAGTGGGTCCTGCAGTCACCCTGATCTCAGACGAATCATTTCTGTCTAATTCTTGTCTTGCCCTTATTTGGCATTATTATGTTCCCCATAACGTTGTTTTAAATGTGCATATCAATGTTTTTAACCTCCAGCTGGGTACTTCTGCTGCTGGGATCATGGGGTGGATTTTATACGTAATTAAATGAAAGCAGTTCTTCATGTGAACAGCAGCTCTTTCAACCCCTTTGCCAAGGAAGTTGTGGACACTGATTTGTCCTCATAAAATGCACCAGCTACTCTTTTTTTAGGACAGATTCTAAAAATGGTATCACACAGATGGGAGAAGTTCTCTCTGCAGGAATGGCCTCCTAAGCTCTTCATCTGTTCATGATCAGAACTGACGTGTGGGATCAGATGTCCTGATTGTTGACAACTGTGAGGCCTTTGATTCTCAAGGACTGTGTTCATTTCTAATGAAGTTGTTGAAGAGTCCTGCTTTAGCACACAGAGAGATGCTGACCAGTTCTCTTTTCCCTTCTAGAAATGACGCTCCTCTCCTCCCAGTCTTCATCTCCGGTGGCCGCTTCTGGGTCTGTGTCCACTGAAAACCCAGAGCAGAGGATGCTGGAGAAGAGAGCCAAGGTGGTAGAAGAACTTCATCAGACGGAACGAGACTACGTTCGGGATCTGGAAATGTGTATTGAGCGGATCATGGTACCCCTGCAGCAGGCACAGGTGGGAACTGTGGGAGTAAGTTAGCTTTACCTTGAATAGGGTTCTCCAAGCTTAAAGTATCAGAATATGGGAGCTTTCACCACAGAGATTTATTGGGTTGGAAGTAAAGGCTGTGGCTGCTACTCTTAATTCAAGGGTCCCAACATACATGGTTCAACTTAAGCCATCAGTATCCTGTCACTTTTCAAGTCCACTGTTAACTAATCGGATTTACTGCAATAACACCCAGGACATTTCTGTTTATTTGGCTCCTGGAAACAGTACCAGGGAGTCTGGATTGTCACTTTCCTGGAAAGGTTGTATAATAATAAAATGAAGTCTGGAGATGATTGGGTTCCTGGCTCTAGCACCTGATTTGACTGTACAAGGTTTATTCAGGAAACTCTCTAACTGTCATGTGCATATTATGTTAGGTACTTTTCTAGGTGCTGGAGACAGAAAAAGAGGTTCACAGATTCTGGGGATTTATAGTCCTTGTTACTTGACCACCTGGACTGGGTTTTTTTTGTTTGTTTGTTTTAAATTAGATTTGTTTTATTTTATTTTATTTATTTATTTTTCTTATATTTTATTGAGTTTTTACAGAGAGAAAGGGAGAGGGATAGAGAGTAAGAAACATTGATGAGAGAGAAACATCGATCAGCTGCCTCCTGCACACTTCCCACTGGGGATGTGCCCACAACCAAGGTACATGCCCTTGACCGGAATCGAACCTGGGACCCCTGAGTCCACAGGCCGACACTCTATCTGCTGAGCCAAACCGGTTAGGGCTGGTCTGGGTTTGAGTTTGTCTTCCTGGAGCAGTCACCTCCAAGAACTTCTACAGCAGCGGTTCTCAACCTGTGGGTCGCGACCCCTTTGGCAGTCGAACGACCCTTTCACAGGGGTCTCCTAAGACCATCCTGCATATCAGATATTTACGATTCATAAGAGTAGCAACATTACAGTTATGAAGTAGCAACGAAAATAACTTTATGGTTGGGGGTCACCACAACATGAGGAACTGTATTTAAAGGGCCAGAAGGTTGAGAACCACTGTTCTATAGGAAGTAGGCAGTGCCATCAGGCTTTGGGTACCAGGTGGGAATGTGAATCCCAGTATAATTATAGACCAGATTGTTTCCATAGTCATTTTATTATGGTAGTGGGGGAGGAAGATGGGGAGAACAGTTGAATCAAGGACTAGTAACACTAAAGCTAATGTTGAATGTTTCTGTTCTGGAAACTTTGTGAGAGTGAGTGAAAATGACCTTCAACAGTTTTTATTGATTTGAGAGAGAGAGAGAGAGAGGGAGAGGGAGAGGGAGATAGAAATATCAATGAGAGAGAAACATTGATTGGCTGCCTCCTGCACGCCCCCCTCCTCCCCCCTGCGCACCTCGCCCCCATTGGGATAGAGCTCAAAACCCTGACATGTGCCCTGACCGGGAATCAAACCAGTGACCTTTTGGTTCATGGGTTGACACTCAACCATTGAGCCACACTGGCCAGGCTGACCTTGAACAATTTTTGTATCATACTTGAAGAGGTGTTTCTAATGTGAATGATATGCTATTAATTTCATTTTTTGTGAATCTTTATGTTTGTTTCCCTTTCTCAGGTACCAAACATTGATTTTGAGGGACTTTTTGGAAACATGCAGATGGTGATAAAGGTCTCAAAACAATTATTGGCCGATCTGGAAATCAGCGATGCTGTAGGTATGAGCTCCAGAAGCAACTTTTTTTTTTTTTTTCAACTTCATGGGTAGAAGGCAGGAGGAGAAGGGCCTTACTAAGAAACGAAGTTTTAATTACTTAGTTCAGAGGTTGTTTGGCCCTCAGCTTCTCCTTTTATCTGCAGCCTACTTTGAGGTGATATAGGATCTTAGCAATAGAATAAATTTTAGCTATTACTGACTAGGATGTTTTTTAGACTGACGGTTGCAACCTGATAGTGGATCATGAGGTCAATTTAGTGGGTTGCACGAATAAAATAGAAAATATCAGAATGTATTTTTCTCCTAATTTATTTTACTACCCGTATAATATGACAACAATGAAACAGGAAATTAAAGCAAAATATCCATAATCTCACCCCTATAAGATATCAACTGTGTTTATTTTTCCTTCTTCCCTTCCACTTCTTTTCCCAAGACTAGCAGGAATTGGGTAGCAGAGTGTGATGTGCTGAAGGTACACAGAGGATAGTGCAGGAGAGGGCCTCGGAACGGAATAGCTCAGGACCTTGGCAGGAGTGTTAGCTTTACAGGTGAGGGACAGCCTGCAGTGGCCATGTGCATGAGGTGGAGCGAGACTATATGAGAGCACTATGCTGGGGGCTTCAGTCTTGGTCAACCAGAAGGCCAGGCAGTACACTGGCACCTGCCTTGGCTGGCCTGGGGCCTGCAGGCTGGGGACAGCTCTTGCGTTGAGTGTCTGCCCCCTGGTGGTCAGTGCACATCATAGTGATGGGTTGTTCTGCCTGTCGTTCAGCCATTCAGTCGATTTGCATATTACGCTTTTATTATTATAGATGTTTTAATATAATGAATTTCATTTAAAGTCCTGTGTATTCAATTTATGCACAGAGAGGAGATTGGAAACTGCTGCTGTAATAGGATCTCTTCATCCCTATAGAGATTTTCCTGGGGCTTAGAGGGTGTGATCCTTACTGGGTCTGACCATATACTTATAAGGAAAGTACTTGCAAGCCCCTTACTCTCCCTGACTGAAAAGGGGCTGGAGACTGTCTCAGGGACCAGCTGAGTGTGTGTGTGTGTGTGTGTACTGAAAAGTAAATCCACAGATAACATGTCTCTTAAATTTTGCTTTAAATAAGAGTATTTTAAGCTATTACATGGAAATTTCTTATTAATTTGATGGGTAGTCTTACTATCATTTCTTGTGATAGGGTTTAACTGACATTAAAGTTTGCCTATACACCTTACATTTAAGATACTGAGAAGAAATTTACTAAAAACACTGTATGTGTATATTTTAAAGGACCCGTGTTTCTTGATCACCGGGATGAGCTTGAGGGAACATACAAGGTTTACTGCCAGAATCACGACGAGGCCACCTCACTGCTGGAAATCTATGAGAAGGATGAGAGGATCCAGAAGCATCTTCAGGACTCCGTGGCAGAGCTTAAGTAGGAGTTTTGACCACTTCACTTCCATCATAGCTCTTTAGTTCTGCCTTTTGATCATCACTCCCATGTATATGTCTATACTGCTTATGATATTCATCGTTCATCTTGTTTTAAACATAAATGATATATTATTATAGGTTCTATTAGGTAACTTGCCTTTTTCCATCATATATCATGGAAATCGTAAGTGGCATCCTGCTTGTACTTTTATCCATTTCAGGCACTTTTATCTATACACTAGAGGCCCGGTGCACAAATTCATGCACTGGGGAGGGGTGTCCCTCAGCCCAGCCTGTACCCTCTCCAATCTGGGACCCCTTGGGGGATGTCCGTCTGCCGGTTTAGGCCCGATCTTACCCCCTCCCCCACCACCCCACTGATCTTTAGAGAGAGTGGAAGGGAGGGAGGGAGGGGGGAGAGAGAGAGAAACATCGATATGAGAGAGACACATCGATCAGTTGCCTCCTACACATGCCCCAACCCAGGCCAAATTGGGCCTACAACCCAGGTACCTCCCCTTGACTGGGAATCGAACCCGGACCCTTTGGTCCTCAGGCCGACACTCTAAACACTAGACCAAACTGGCCAGGGCAAATTCAGTTAATCTTGATCATCAGGTGAGATTTTCCTGGTCTTAGGGAGGCATGTTAATGTATATATCTAAGTAGGTCAAAGTGAAATTAGGGGCTTACTAACTTTTTAAAATAGACTAGGTATGCTACCATAGACTATTCATAATTTCTCTTTTATCCCATGTGATTTTTGTTTGCTCAACTAATAGGTGTTAACATTGAATTGATATATTCTGAGAAAAATATGAAAATCAGCATTATCTCTAATCAGCTGTCTCTTTTCTTTTCATGCTAACTGCCCTATAGGAGCCTGTACAACGAATGGTAAGTTCCCTCGCCACTTGCACAAACTCATTTTTAAATTTTCTTCCTTTATAGACAGAAACCTAGAAGTAGATTTACCTTGTTATATTTTTCTCAATAGCACTTACCACCCAATGACACTTTATAGGATATTTGTTTATTGCCAGTCTCATTCCATCAGGGCAGGGACTTTTTATGGTCACTACGAAATCCCCGGCACCTGGAATAGTGCCTGGTATATATTTATTAGGTGTCCAGGAAACATGAATGGATGAAAGTAGAACGTAGGAAGAAAGAACAGAGCTCTACTTAGGAATAAAGGATACTACCTGTGGGTCCTGTATTATTTATTGACAGTGGACTAAAGGCTCTGTTTTCCCTTCTCTTATAGGGGATGCACAAATTATATTAACCTGGGCTCCTTCCTCATCAAACCAGTGCAGAGAGTAATGCGTTACCCACTGCTGCTAATGGAGTTGCTGAATTCCACCCCAGAATCCCACCCAGATAAAGTGCCTTTAACCAATGCAGTCCTTGCAGTCAAGGAAATCAACGTTAACATTAATGAATACAAACGTCGAAAGGATCTGGGTAAGAACAGCATAGTTGCTACAAAGGAGCTATGCCTTTGAGAATGTTCTTCTTCTCCAAAGAATTATTCCACCAGAGGTGGACGAAGCAGATGGTAGGTTATAGGGTTGTGATGAAGGAACAGTAGTGGAATTTTGGGGAAGTGTGATCTGAAGAAAGAGAGCAGTAATAATGAAAGCACAGCCATGGCCTATTGGAAAGCGACATCTCTGATAAAGCTTATAGCAGCAAGAGTCTTTGCCAAGAGGTATGAAGACTGATTAGAAAATGGCTGCTCCAGAGTTCCTCCAAGCATGAGTGACTGCCTTCTCAACTCATTGACGGCAATCCTTTTCAGTCTGTGCTTACATTTGTTTGCTCTGCACGTCTGGTTAGGTGTTTTACTGTCTCCATTTAAGTTAGGACTCTCAGTCTTCTTCCAGAAAAGCCCCATGTGCCCCATCTCTGGGTCCCGTCAGTCCTGGCTACGCTCAGAAACCTGCCTCTCTCGTCTGAGTTCCCCTTCCTCCCCCCCACCAACACTGCACAGTCAGTTGCCAAACCACCCACTCCTTCTTCCTTTATAGTGTAGAATGAATTAAACCATTTATTTTCTTTCTTTTTCTTTTTCTTTTTTTTTTAAATCAAATGTCTTGTTAAGACTCTAATTTGAACATTCGAGTAGTATGGTGACCATGCTGAACTGATACATTATTGATATCCTCAAAGAATGTATAATGTAGTGTAACCTCTTTTCCTGTTCTCCACTCTTCTCCTCACTTTACCTAAACCGTTTCTTCTGCCTCCTACTTCAGTCATGCTGCTTGTGGCTGTAAAAACTTTCTGGCCACCTCGCCATCATGGTTTATATCTCCTGGTGTAATGTCCTCTTCATCTTCCATGGTGATAAGTGTGCCTTTTTGCTGTCCCCATCCTTCCCCTTATGACCCTGCTACTGTGAGCTCCAGTCTTTTCTGCAGATTGTGCCCAATGTTTGACACAGTGATTAAATAACTCCTGTATAGCATTTTACTGTGTGAGATAATGGGATATAAATATCTCATTCGTATATGTGTGAGACCATTTAAGATGGTCTTATAAGGCAAATACTGTTACTTTCTACATCTTATTGGAGAGGAATGAGTCTCAGAGAAGTTAAGTGACTTGTGTAAGGACAGACTTTGATGAAATGACAGACCCTGGCATTGAACTCTGATGTTTCCATGAGCTCAAATCTTTAGGCTCTTTTCCTTATACCTGCTACCTCTCCCCCTTGTCGCTAACCTTCTCCAGTCTGTGCAGTGTCTCTCTGCCCTTGAGTATTCTCTCTGTCCATAAATGGTGATTTCGATTAATAATTTGTCTGCACTCATTCTAAGCTCATTGAAATCGAGCACTAGCTCTAGTTTGGGTTGTTAGTCTTGCTTTGTAGCTTGTTTTATGGTCTATTTATGCTCAGAAAGAGCTTTCTAATTCATCAGTTTGACTCGCTCCCTAGTCCTCAAGTACCGGAAGGGCGATGAAGACAGCCTCATGGAGAAAATCTCTAAACTGAACATCCACTCCATCATCAAGAAATCCAACCGCGTCAGCAGCCACCTGAAGCACCTCACTGGCTTTGCTCCCCAGGTGAGGGTCCTGCACGTCAAGGCTCAGCATGTCTTTGGCAGCTTTTCAAGGCTCCATGGGGCAGCCTGTGTGGTGTCAACTGGCATGACTTCCCCCTTGGTACCTCCCCTGGTGTTTGCTGGCGGGTGGATATGGGACCCGGCAGCCACTGGTGATGTCAGTCCATCCACCCACCCAGCCCTCTCTCCATGCTTTGGTGAGCTGCCCGGGTGTACAAAGGCAAACCAGAAGGCCAATAATTGTGGCTTTAGACACTCATTAAAAAGTTATAATTTATTTAGGGAGATAAAAGTAAAATTGCAGACCTATTAAGCTAGAAGGGATTTAAAAGCTCACCTAAATTCAACACCATATGATACACAGAAGGAAACATAAAAGTCTGAGGGATTGAGTGATGGACAGTGCTGAAGGTAGATCCGAAGTCTCCAGTAAGGGAAAACGCAAATGAAAAAAAAGTCAGTTGCTAAGCTTTGCAGTTTGTTCTCTACACGGTGTAGTACTCAAGAAAACAGGAGCTCCATGAGTGTGAGCTTCATGTTGGCCAGAGATTTCATCTGAGCCTTAAAGGGGGATGGAGAGGAGAGGGCACACTAGGCAAAGCAACAACACAGGGTTAAAGGCATAGAGTCAACAGATGTGGCAGGTGCCAGGGAAAATGGTGGACAGCAGCCTCACCAGACCAAAGGGTCTCCATCAGGGCGAGCAGGTAAGGTGCGGCGACAGTAGGGGACCCTTTCTCAAAGCCATGCGGAGCGGTTTAAATTCAGTTTAGTAGGATTCAGGGAAACATCAAAGGTTTAAAATGTAAACAAAAGGTGTTTTTAAGAAAGATACTTTTGCCAATAAGGTAGACTGAGGGAAAGTTCACATCAGCTAACAGCACTTGTTTATTTTGAACAGATAAGAGATGAAGCATTTGAAGAAACAGAAAAGAACTTCCGAATGCAGGAAAGACTGATCAAATCTTTTATACGAGACCTGTCTCTCTACCTGCAGCACATCCGGGTGAGTGAGGACATCGCTCTGGTTAGGATCACGTGGGCACCATTCTGTCCACTTTCCCCTTCATCCAGCATGTTGTTGAATGTTGAACAATCTGGATTCAAATGACCATTATGCCATGACATGCTTTTTATCAGGATTCCTAGGGATTCTTTAAAAGTTAAGTAACCTTTAGGAGATCAGCCCTGTTGTATTAATTTTAAGTGTCTAGCCCTTCCTCCCTCTCAATCTTCCCCACCACCTTTTTACTGTCTCCTGTCCCCAGTTATGTAAGAAGCACTTATCACTGTTCATTTTGTCAAAACAATTTTAAAGATAGAAGAGTAAGAGAATAGTTCCTGTGGAGGTCTTTCTAATAATAATATTCATTTCCAACTTACTTAGTTGCCCTTCAGAAGGCCTCTAACGCTGTTCGAACAGGCCTGGAGCAGCGGAGATCAGGCCCAGGGCATCCTCGCCTCGTCCCCGGACAGCGTCTCCTTCACGAAGTCACACCAGGACTAGAATCCTTTCTGTTCATATTTCTAATCTCTGTATTGATTTTATATAATGTGTTTATATATATGACACATGCTTGTCCCTCGCACATGAAAATCTCATCCTATGAAACAATTTTCTTAAAAAGAAGTCCTTTGCTTTTAAAAAAATCATTTTTTAAACTAAGTAAAATGGTATAAAATTCAAAAGGTACCAAAGGGTTAAGTAAAAAATAAAAATAATGATTCCCCCTGTCCCTGTCTCCTAGTCATCCTCTATAGAGACGGACATCATTTATTAGACTCTTCTCGCCTGGGGTGTGTGTGTGTGTGTGTGTGTGTGTGTGTGTGTGTTACACATTGTTCAGCATCTTAGGTTTACACTTAATAGCATCATTTTGGAAGTCCATACCTGTACACACACAGAGCTTCTTGCTCCCTTTCTCTTTTTACAATTGCATGACATTTAACTGTATGGACATGCCATAATATATTTAACTATTCCCTTATTGATAGTTATTTAAATTGTAGTTGCAAAAGATTAGAAACACTGGCACAGGAATATCCTTGTAGATACATAATTTTCAGATCTATGAGTATATTTAAAAGCCAACAGTACTAGATTTTCTGAGCCAAATCATGATAGTATAAATTTGCTAGATGTTGTTAATGTGTGAAAAAAATAAATTAATGTATGAAACGGTTTCCCCATCCCTTCCTAACACACAGTGTTATCAAAATTAAAATGTCTTTAACAGATAGGTAAAAAAAAATGCAAAAAAAAAGATAGGTAAAAACATTTAAATTTTCATTTCTTTGAATGAGATTGAGGATATTTTCATGTTTACGTCATTATTTTTTCTGTGATTTGTTTATATTGGGGGCACTTATTTATTGACTTATTAATCTTTTACTGATTTGTAGAGCCTCTGTATACATTCGAGAAAATAGCCCTATGTCTGAGATAATGGTGTAGAAATATTTCCCCCCAGTTTGTTGACTTTTGAGTTTGCTTAAAGTGCTTTCTCTGTGTAGAAGTTTCATTTTTTTGTAGTTTAAGTAGACATTTCATTTATGGCTTCTTAGTTCTGTGTCACACTTCAAAAGACCTTTGCTATTCTGAGATAATAAATAACAAATATCTCCCATGTTTCAGTACATTTATCATTTCATTTTTTAATGTTAAAGTTACTGACTGAGCTGGAATTTACCTTAGTATATAAAGGTTTGAGGTAGGGATTCAACTTTATTTTTCTTTTATAACTGGTTATCCAGTTGTCATCCTCATTTATTGAGTAGTCCCCACTGATTTGAAATGCCCCCTACATTTCCTTTAAATATCAAACTCTCCCTCTTCATATTTTAAAAATGTAATTAGGTAAAACTTTTAAGGCGTGCATTGGCCTCAAATGAGAGATTTGACCAACATATATTGGGACAACTACTAAGTATATTCCCTTGTCTGAGGACTTTACCCTATAGTTCCTCCATTTGCTACTCCATGTTGGCTGTTCTCTCTTCGTGTTCTCTAAATGCATAGCAAGTATACCAGAGCCCCCAACTCTTAAAAGACTCATCTCCATAGCAATGGGTAGAAGCATTTTGAGGTGGGACACGTGTAATATTGACAGCCATTTGATGGGCAGATGGCTGCTAACAGAGGAAATTAAGGGAGAAAGTGTTGAAGTTGTGTCGCTGACATAAAATGGAAAAGCCCTGCTAGCAGTAACGTTAGCTAATAGATTGGCTGTTAGAGAGGGCCAGCAAGAACATAAGCTGAGGGACATTGACTGTATAATTTGGTCTCCACATTGGCATATGGACTGATATTTTACAACTTGACAACATCACTTTAAAAGAATATAAGAGGACATCATGTTTCACATTAGTTCTCCCCACTCGGGTGGAATTAGAAAGATTCCCCACTTTGTCTTTCCAACTAAACCCTGGCTTTATTTATATCTACCGATAAAGGACTTAAAGACAAGAGGTCAAAATATAGTAAAATAAAATATCAAATCAATGTATGAGGCATTAAATATTTTTGGCTTAGGGACTTCATTTACCCTTGAAATGTATAAATGGGGTTTTAGATTTTATTTAGTTAACATTAAAATAATATGCTCTCCCCAAACTTAAATAAAGAAGGCAAATGCCCATCATTTGTTTTAAATAGACAAAGAAAACCAACTTGGTATTTAAAAACTGTTGGGGTCAGTCAGGAGGCGTTTACTCTGCATTCACTTATTTTTTCGTATTTTCGGCATTATTACAGATGAATGCTGCCTTCACATTAGTAAGTTACATTGTGTGTAAGGAGGTATTTTTGCAAGGAAAAAAGCAGCAAGAGCCATCAGGAGTGCCAGAGTTTGGGTGAAGGAAGCAAGGTTGCATTACCCAGAGGGCATTGGGCAATTGTTTTTGAGACGGTGACAGCATGAGCCAAGACGCAAAGAGGAGAGATGATTGATTGTTCATTATCACAGTCTTGCAGGAATCATCTTGACTTCAATTTAATTGACTTTTTGATGCATTAAGAAACCCTCAAATTAGGGACATAAGGAAATGCAAAAGAGATGATAAAAGCCCTCACCAATTTTCCCATAATTAAAAGTCTTAGGCTTTTCCCTGTGCCCATAAATCATAGTTTATGAAAATATGCTTGTTTCAAAGCTAAAATGCTACACCACAGAGAAAAAATTTAATTTCGGAACCCTTTCCCCCCCCCGACTGCTACCAAGCAATGACTGATGAAGGCTAGACAGTTCTGTTTGATCTTACTTGCCTTTGTTCCTCTCTGGCTCCAGGAATCGGCCTGTGTGAAAGTGGTGGCTGCGGCGAGCATGTGGGATGTGTGCATGGAGAAGGGACACAAGGACTTGGAACAGTTCGAGAAGGTGCATCGCTACATCAGTGACCAGCTCTTCACAAACTTTGTAAGTGACCGTCTTCAACACACTGTTCACGGTTGGTCCTCTTCCTGGGGCTCTTTCTACCTCCAGTTGACGAAAAAGTTAACCACAGAGACATGCTCTGTGCATTAGGAGTCCTGGCCGTCCTCTAGGATATTTGCAGCAGGATTTTATATTCAAAGGATGGCTTTCAATAAGTTAAAGGCTAGGTAGGACCTAGATGTATTCACACAAATTTTTTCGTAGCTTGTGATCAGCCTGGTTTCAGCAGACAAAGTAAAACTAGGAAATGTAATCATGGATCACAATTGATAACTCTGATCAAAAGGAAACAACGATTGGAATGGTCACTTAAAAAGGAATATTTAGGAATTGTTAAGAGGTTAACAAATAGGTCTTTGAGATTGTACAAACTACAAAGAAAGTACTAAAGGTCACATTGCTTCTGAATTCTAAATAGATATCCAGTTAACCCTAGAACAAAACTGATTTGAACTGCATGGGTCCACTTATACACAGACTTTTTTTGATGTGTACTGTAAACATATTTTCTTTTTCTTACGATTTTCTTTCTATTTTTAAAGACTTTTTATTTCTTTTTATTGATTTCAGAGAGGAAGGGAGAGGGAGAGAGAGATAGAAACATCAATGATGAGAGAAAATCATTGATTGGCTGCCTCCTTCACGCCCCCTACGGGGGATCAAGCCCACAACCCAGGCATGTGCCCTTGACCAGAATCAAACCTGGGACCCTTCAGTCCTCAGGCCTACGCTCTATTCGTGAGCCAAACTGGCTAGGGCTCTTATGATTTTCTTAACAGTTTCTTTTCTCTAGCTTACTTTATTGTAAGAATACAGATTATAATTCATATAATATATAAAATATGTGTTAATCGACTGTTGGTAAGGCTTCTGGTTAGTAGTGGGCTTTCAGTAGTATAGTTTTTGAGGAATCCAAAGTTATATGTGGACTTTCGACTGTGCAGGAAGTCGGTACCCCTAACTCCTGCATTGTCCAAGAATCAACTGTATGTGGTATTTGTTTGGTCCAAAGTAGAAAGAAATAGGTGGGGGTTGATAGTGTCTTGGAGATGTCCAGATGGCTTGGAGCTGAGGAAAATATGCACACTCAGCTGCCTCCTGCACACCCTCTACTGGGGAGCGAACCTGCAATCCAGGCAAGTGCCCTGACTGGGAATCGAACCCTTGACCTCCTGGTTCATAGGTCGACACTCAACCACGTCAGCCAGGCATAAATTGAGAAGTTTCTGGAGTGTGTATATTCATCTGGGGTGGGGTAAGCAGGACAGTTAGATCTGCATGGGTGTAGCTTGTGCACTAGGAATACAGCAGATGGTGTAGGACATAAAGTCAGCCTGAAGAGTATTATGGGAAATAACAAATGTGGAATACTGAGCAATGTGCCTTTCTTGTCCCTACAGAAGGAGAGGACAGAGCGGCTGGTCATCTCCCCCCTCAATCAGTTACTGAGCATGTTTACAGGGCCCCACAAGCTGGTGCAGAAGCGCTTTGACAAGCTGCTGGACTTCTACAACTGCACGGAGCGGGCGGAGAAGCTGAAGGACAAGAAGACTCTGGAGGAGCTGCAGTCGGCCCGGAACAACTACGAGGCCCTGAATGCGCAGCTGCTGGATGAGCTGCCCAAGTTCCACCAGTACGCCCAGGGCCTCTTCACCAACTGCATCCACGGCTACGCCGAGGCCCACTGCGACTTCGTGCGCCAGGCTCTGGAGCAGTTGAAGCCACTGCTCTCAGTGAGTCCCTCATCCCCCCACCCCCCAGTC
>NW_005371709.1:877461-879623 GCF_000412655.1 Myotis brandtii
CCATGGAGAGTCATCTCTGAAGTTCTCCTGGTGATTTTCTGGAAGTGCACAGTAGGATTGTTTGAGATATTCTTCAAAATAGATAGATTAAATATGTTATTAGGTCAAGCCCATTAGGAATTAGAATTCTTTAACCCTTGATGGTGCCTGTGAAGTCCATGACTTTTTAAAATAATATGTTTTTATTGATTTTAGAGAGTGAAAGGGTGAGGGAGAGAGATAGAAACATTGATGAGAGAGAAACTGCAATTGGCTCTCCTGCATGCCCCCTACTGGGGATCAAACCTGCAACTGGGGCATGTGCCCTGACCGGGAATCAAACCCATGACCTCTTGGTTCATGGATCAACACTCAACCACTGAGCCACACTGTCCAGGCCCGTGGCTTTTAATTTTTCTTTTAATCTATTTTTTGTTAATTCTCAGCTGATTTTGTTTTGTTTTCCTCATTGATTTTTAGAGAACGAGAGAGTGGAAAGCAGGGAGGGAATGGGGAGGAGGTAAAGAGAGAGACATCGATGTGAGAGACACATAAATTGGTTGCCTCCCGTGTGCACCCAGACCAGGGCCGGGGATTAAACCTGCAACCCAGATACGTGCCCTTAACTGGGAATTGAACCTGAGACCTTTAGGTGCGTGGGCCACCACTGAGCAACACCGGCCGGGCTAAACCCTTGGCTTTTAAATGGTTCTCTTTCCACCCTGAACAAGCCCCAGCAGAGCCAGCCAACGTGCCCGCACCGCTGGCAGCTCAGTCCCTGGCATCGGCTGCAGTGTCAGTAGCTTACACAGAGTGAACGGCCGCTCAACTGTAGCTTCCAGTTGGTTTTAACGAGACTGTCAGTCGGGATCTTTCATCCGTATTCTCTTCTTTCCTCTATCTCGCCCCTTCCCACGGTCTCCAGTTACTTAAAGTTGCCGGCAGAGAGGGAAACCTTATTGCCGTCTTCCACGAGGAGCACAGCAGGGTTCTGCAGCAGCTCCAGGTTTTCACCTTCTTCCCAGAGACTCTCCCAGCTACCAAGAGGCCGTTTGAGAGGAAGACCGTGGACCGCCAGTCTGCTCGAAAGCCACTCCTGGGCCTGGTGAGTAGGGACTAGAGAGGGGACGCACAGCCTAGTTGTTCAGAATGTGAACTCGGGAGCTCAACCCCCTGGGTTCAGATCCCGGTACCGACAGTTAACTCACTGTACGTCCTTGAGCAAGTACCTAACCTCTGTGCCTTGGTTTCTTCTTCCCTAAAACACAGATAATAATTATACTGCATCGTAGAGTTATTATGAGGTTTAGATGAGTTAATATATGTAAAGCACTCAGAAACTTCCTGGCAATCAGTAAGCACTCTTGTCATTGTTATTTTTAGCATCAATGGACTCAGCTGTCTCTACAAATTAGCAATTTAATAGGAGTTTAAATACTTTAGAGTAAATAAAAAAAGGTTATCAGTTCTTACCTATGATGGGCTCATCCATTCATGTACTCACTATTATCGAGCATCACCAGGTGCCTACTGGTACTTGACAGTGACCACCTGTAGTTTTCTCACACTTGGTATGTACTTCCAAATGCCCTCTGAAAAGCACACTTGGCTTTTTGTCTCTACAGTGAAAGGAGCTAGTAGTCTTAGTACTTTGATCAATTAATGAAGGGGACTGATTTAAGGGTATGTTCATTCTGCCAGGCCTCCCTATTTTTTATCATATATCAGAAGAGGTAATTATTTGATTTACTGCCAAACAGTTCATGGCTAACTGCTTTATTACCTGGAGATATCCTATATAATAAAACCCTAATATGCAAATCAACCAAACAGTGGAACAATGGGTCGCTATGACGCGCACTGACCACCAGGGGGCAGACGCTCAACGCAGGAGCTGCTCCCTGGTGGTCAGTGTGCTCCCACAGGGGGCGCCGCTCAGCCAGAAGCCGGGCTCACTACAGAGCTAAGGAGCAGCTAAGGAGCAGAAGCCAGGTTCACAGCTGGTGAGCGCAGCGGCAGTGGCAGGAGCCTCTCCCACCTCCCTGGCAGTGCTAAGGTCCCCTCGGGGGGCTGTCTGACTGCCCACTTAGGCCCGCTCCCCTGAGGAGCAGTCAGACATCCCCTGAGGGGTCCTGGACTGCGAGAGGGCACAGGCCGGGCTGAGGGACACCCCCCCCCCCCCC
>NW_005371709.1:879927-882451 GCF_000412655.1 Myotis brandtii
TTTATTGGGGTGACATTGGCAGTTATATTTTTTTAAAACTCAATTCTTCCATATTTTAAAAACTTTGGTAAGCTAAGCCAGATTACATCAGGTCATGATCTAAAAGACTGAAGATTTATCTTTGTTTACAGTATTTTTGCCCATACAATCTCATAGACATTAATTTAGATTAGCTTAAAAGGGGGAATCAAATTTATTATTACTTTATCTTATTTTTAAAAATTTATCTTTATTGAAAGCATTACATATGTCCCCATTTTCCCCCTCATTGACCCTCTTGCACCTTCCTTCCCCCCCCCCGCCGCAAGGCTTTTACCGTACTGTTGTCTGTGTCCATGGGTTATGCATATATGCATAGAAGTTCTTGTGAATGTTATTTGTTTATATAGATGGGGAAGTCAGCATGAGGAAAGTCTCAGTTGTTTAGCTTCATACAAAGACCCAGTAATATTAAGTAATATTAGGTATTTTGAGTGTTTAGGTGGCACTTTAGTCATATTTTTTTGTCACAAGATAACAGTAAAACTGTGAGTTAAATTTTCTTAATAGCTACAGAGGCACCAAAGCAAGGCCTAAGCGATCTTGACTTTTACCCGGCCCCATGGACGGACTCAGACGCAGGAGCAGCTGGCTGTCCTTGTCCCCACTCTGAGACTGACAGTGTCTGCATTAAACCCGGCTGCTGGGATAATGGCCGGGGAGGGCTTCTGTTGATGGTATTTCTTGTGCTGCCTTTCAGCCAACTTACATGCTGCAGTCGGAAGAACTCCGGGCCTCTCTTCTGGCGAGGTATCCCCCAGAAAAACTCTTCCAAGCAGACCGGAACTTCAATGCTGCTCAAGACCTGGATGTCTCCCTTCTGGAAGGTGACCTGGTGGGCGTGATCAAGAAAAAGGACCCCATGGGCAGTCCGAACCGCTGGCTGATTGACAATGGAGGTAAGAATGCTGGACACTGGATTACTGTAACTCTCAATGAGGAAGGGCTTTGGGCTGTAGCTGGATCCTGTCTGGACCAGGAAAAAATACGAGTCTTTGATTAAAGGGGAAAGTAACCTTGAAAGTTCTGTCCATCTCTAGAGAGTATAATGCCCAAGTGATTCCTGAAACAAAACCTGTCTTCAGTTTTGTTTTGTTTTTTTTTACAAATTCCAGAGGAGATTCCATTCCTTTCCTTGCAAGGTCTGGCCCTGCTTCACAGCCCTGTGGGCAGCGGGTGCTGCCTGATGGGGCCGGTGCCCTCGCAGCCAGTTCTGAGCAAACCACAAAATGAGCGGCCTTCTCCCGAGCTCTGTGAATGTGCCTTAGGCGTGAGTGAATTTAAAACCTGTAGGACAGAGGTTTTCGTTTTCCTCCCATAACAATCTTACCTCATGACTATTCATGGATGACTTTAAAAACAGCTCATAGCTTTTTTTGTTGTGAGGGGCATAGGAAAGGGGTACAGAATTTAAAGAAAAACACAGCCCTGGCTGGTTTGGCTCTGTGGATAGAGCGTCGGCCTGTGGACTGAAGGGTCCCAGGTTCGGTTCAGGTCAAGGGCACGTGCCTGGCTTGTGGGCTCAATCCCCAGTAGAGGATGTGCAGGAGGCAGCCAATCAATGATTCTCTCTCATCATTGATGTTTCTATCTCTCTCTCCCTCTCCCTTCCTCTCTAAAATCAATAAAAATAAATTAAAAAAAGAATGCTTTTAAAAAAAAAGAAAAGAAAAACAAAGAATAATACTGATCCATGATTCTTTCCCCACAATATCAAAATCTGAAAAGCTTTGAAAAAGCAAAGGTTTGTTTTTTCCCCTCCCAGAATTCATTTGCCAAAACCTGCCTAATCTGAATTCATTTGGTGGCAAAACCTGACCAAAGTGATGTGAGGCTGTTTATAATCATTACTTATCCATTTTGGTGTGAAGAGCCATCTATTTGCTACAGAAACGTTAGTGGATTTGAATATGGAATATTAACCCAGACCCTGCTGGGGATATTATGAAATATACTAGAGGCCCGGTGCACAGGTTCGTGCACCGGTAGGGTCCCTTGGCGTAGCCTGTGGGGATCAGGCTGAAACCGGTAGTCCAACACCGCCTGCCACTCCTGCTCATCCTGGCCCCGCTGGGCCTGCGCCGCTGCTGCTCAGTAGGCTTGCTGCCGCTCCGCTGTGGCTGCCAGTTGTGAGCCCTGCATCTGGCGCCTGTCAGTGAGTGTGGGAGTGCACTGACCACCAGGAGGCAGCTCCTGTGTTGAGCATCTGCCCCCTGGTGGTCAGTGCATGTCATAGCGACCAGTCAACTGGTCACTTAGGCTTTTCTCCCGGGTGGAGGGCAGGCCCAATCCCTAAGTGCAGCCCCTGGTCAGGCTCAGAGCAGGGCTGATTGGGGAGTTGGGGCGCCGCCCCCTCCTGTGCACAGAGCAGGGCGGATCGGGAGGTTGCGATGCCACCCTCAGTCACGCTCAGGGTAGGGCCGATTGGGGGGTTGGGGCACCGCCCCCTGTCACACTCAAGGCAGGGTCGATGGGGAGGTTGCAG
>NW_005371709.1:883631-886189 GCF_000412655.1 Myotis brandtii
GCATGGCTGCCGGCTGCCATCTTGGCTGACAGTTAATTTGCATAAGGATATGCTGATTAGCCAATGGGAAGGGTAGCGGTCGTACGCCAATTACCATGTTTCTCTTTTATTAGTGTAGATTGTATATGTGCTTTACCTTCCCCAAATTCAAAAATCTAACTTCTAAAGCACATCTGGTTCTGAGCATTTCAGATATGGATTGTGGGCATATATACTAAATATCTATGTTCACATTGCCAGAGTGAAAATGTTAACATTTCTCAGTTTTCTTTAAAAGTATTTGTAGATTCTTTCCCCTCCCCCTACTCCTTCTTAACCAAAGAATAGAGATTGAAATGGGAAAGGAAGGACAAAGGCTGGGGCCTTCCAAGTGGTGAGCAGGTGAGTGCCCCTGCTGGATTCATGGACAGATGAACTCCTTGTAAAGATCCAAGCTGTTCAAAAGGCTCCCTCGTTCTTGGGGTTGTATGGACTCAGTCCTGATAAGTAAAGTGGTAGCAAGAAGCCCACAGTGTCCGGATCAGCTGTTACCCTCTGCCCCTCACCGTCTGTCCAGGGGGCCCTCCCCATCACTCAGCAGATAAAACAAATGTGTGCCAGCATTGTTTCAGCTACAGGAAACGCGTGGAAGATGGAGACAGGGGGCTCACACGGGGGTCCCTGCCTGGACAGACAGTTGTTTCTTAATATCATAAAGCATTTTCCTGTCGATTCAGGATTTCAATTCCTAATTTATACTTCAAAGTTTTAGCCGAAGGCCCTCTCTGTCATCATCTTAGGCAACTAGTTAAAGTGAACATGTGTTGTGTGTGTGATTCCAGCCAGTAGAAACAGCTTCCCACTTAGACTATGCTCACTATTCCCACCACATTCCTGAACCAGAGACGGGGATTCAAGTGGATGGAAAGAGGGCAAGGAGGCATCTCTGAGGGGCTCTGCCCATGAGGATGGTTATTCCGATCCCTCTGTACCACACTTGTATTTGAACACATCCCTTAAGTCGTCCCTTAGTCCTTTCCTCCATGATCTAGGTATCCTGTGAAACTGTCCTCATGTGCTCATTCTCCAGCTTGTTCTTTTCATTACTGTCCCCTTGACTCTCCACGAGGCCTCCTTATCACTCGTCTCTTCTGAGGTTGCAACAAGAACGAACTGGCAGGCAGTCGCCACAATTCGTCTCTACCCACCACATTGTACCCTGGGATTGAATGTCTGATCCGTTTGCTCACTGGGCATCTTACTTTGTGTCTCTCACTATGGAAACTTTTAAACCATGGTTTCTTCTCTGCTGATTACCCCTCCGTCCCTCGTCCCTCCTCCTCCTGCTAAAAGCTTTTCATGTCTATTTTTCCTTCCCATAGTCACCAAAGGCTTTGTGTACAGCTCCTTCCTGAAGCCCTACAATGCCCGCCGCAGCCACTCCGACGTCTCTGTGGGCAGCCACTCCTCCACCGAGTCTGAGCACAGCAGCTCCTCCCCCAGGTTCCCTCGGCAGAACAGCAACAGCACCTTGACCTTCAACCCCAGCAGCATGGCTGTGGCCTTCACGTCGGGGCCTTGCCAGAAACAGCCTCAAGATGCATCTTCACTGAAGGAACTTGACCAAGCAACTCTCAGTGCTTCCTCAAACATGGGCAGTTCAGAGAGCAGTCCTTCCAGCCGCCCTTCAGACCCTCACTCCACCTCCCAGCCCAGGCCCTGGGACGCCGCTGACATGGCCCAAGACGTCGACCAGCCTGCGCCTACCCTGAGGAGCTACCGAAACTCCCAGCATCCAGAGATGGCTGGCTGCTCCATCCCAGGGCGAAACGGGCAGGATAAAGACCTCGTAAAAGGATGTGCAAGAACAGCCCCGTCTCTGGAAGATAAAAACGAAGAGCCGGAGAGCAGTGAGGCATTGGGCAACCAGGTGAGTGCTCCCTGCTCCCCTCGCAGAACAGGTGGCAGGTGTGTTGTGGGTGCAGATAATGCTTTTTTAGGGCAGGGGCGAGTCAGAGATGCCAGGGCCTGGGGTGTGATCCGGAGATGGGCTCATAGACAAATACTCGTGCTGTTGAGTGAGCAACTCAACACCTCCAGGCCCTTTCTGTGGCCGGCTCTTCATAGCTGTTTCTGAGCCCCTTTTCTGTGTCATTGGGCATTTACAAGGTGTTACAATAAAAACTTTTCCCACTCTTCTGATTTACTGATTCCTTAGTTCTATAAAGTCTGTTGTTTAACCCATTACAGTGGGGCCTTGACTTACGAGTTTAATTCGTATAAAGTCTGTTGTTTAACCCATTACAGTGGAGCCTTGACTTACGAGTTTAATTCGTCCCGTGACAGAGCTTGTAACTCAAATTACTCGTATGTCAAATCTTAAAGTGAACGAGTGAGACACGTGATGCTGGGCTGATGTTGTGGCGTTCACTGTGACGTTCGCTGCGCCAACTAGCGGTGGGGTATCTGAAGCTGGCTCGTAACCCGAATTTTAGCTCGCAACTCAAAGCAAAAAATCGGCCGAGAGACGGCTCGTATCTCGAAAAACTCGTTAGTTGGGACACTCGTAAGTCAAGGCC
>NW_005371709.1:886331-889402 GCF_000412655.1 Myotis brandtii
GTTAGTCGGGACACTCGTAAGTCAAGGCCCCACTGTATTGAGTTTTTTATTCAAATACTATATTTTTAGTTATAGAATTTGGAAATAAAACTCTGGCTCTGTTTCGGGTTTTCCTGTTTTGCGTAATGGCCTGTTGTCTCGGGGTCTGAATGTAGCCTTTGTATCTTGAACATTTAAACCTGCACATTTTAAAGCCACGTCTAGCTTCTCAGCTCTGCTTGTTGCCTTTGCTCCGTCTCGCAGCGGCGAGTGGCCGTGTCTGTCTACAGCGTTTGTCTGTGAGCTCATCTCCCGTGGGGCTGCCTTTGCTGAGTCTCGGGCGTGCCCTGGGTTGTGGAAGTGTTTGTCTTTGCCAAGCTCTGGATTCCAAAGCACCAGGTTTCCCACTCGTTCGTTTCTCAGCTCAGACGTCCCACGCCGCATTCCTCAGTCCGTCATGAGATGGCGCAGGCCTGTTTCTCTCTGGCCCAGATGGACATCCCAGTTCTGGACCCACCAGTGGGCAGTTTCTCTAGACATGTTGAGGGAGACATGTTGTTCTAAGTATATCGACTCTGATATGAATTTTGATTTTCTTTGACTTTGCCTTGTCCATTGTGGTAGCCACCAGCTATACGTAGCTTAAAATTATATAGTTAGTTAAAATGAAATAAGATTTTAAGAAGTGAGTTTCTCTGTCTTACTGGCTGCATTTCAAGTGCTCAAGGGCCACATGTGGCTGTGGGCTGCCTTATTGACGGTGCAGATACAGACCATCCGCCTCACTGCAGGAAGTTCTGATGAACAATGAACTTCCAGGCAGTTTCCCGTTGCCTAACTCAGCTTTTCTCCCCCACACAGGTCTATTTTGCTGTCTATACCTTCAAGGCACGGAACCCAAATGAGCTGAGTGTGTCAGCCAATCAGAGACTCAAGATCTTGGACTTTAAAGATGTTACAGGAAATACAGAATGGTGGTTAGCCGAAGTTAATGGGAAGAAGGGCTATGTTCCATCCAATTATATTCGCAAAGCTGAGTACACCTGAACCTGTTCTGCTTCCCACTTAGCCTTGCTGCCCTCGCTTCCTTCTGCTGGAGGTTCTGGTGGTCCCCTGAGAGGGCACCGCTTAGGAGGCACAGGCCCTGTCCCCAATGCTCAACCATGCCACAGGGGGCACAAGATACCACTTGTTCTCCTCCATTGGGTTCACAACCTTGATGCTTACTAGAATTTCTAGAATTTGCCATGAACCCTGGAGCTTGAAAACAATTCCATGACCACGAGAAGAGCGGCAAGCCCTGGGTCAGCCTATGAAAATGAGAAATTTCCAAGCAGAAGACTGTATCTTGTGTATGCTGGGAGCTATGCAATAGCATTGGAAGATGTTGGCATTGGTTGTACCATGCTCCACGATCACCTGACAGAAATCGACTTGGATGAAAAGAATTCTCCAGAAGCCCTTTAGGCTAAGCCTCTGCCTGTGGCAAGGAGTTTGCTGAGATTGTATCAATTCTGGTGTTTCAAAGCTTCGTGTCTAGCACACGTTCACACCTCTGTTCCCACCCCAATTTCTAAAAGTCCTTAAAACACTAGTGTGTGTAATCTTTTTCTTAGTTCACTGATTGGTTATGCAACATTCGACTGCTTTCTTTCTCCTTCTGAAGAGGTTTAGCGTCTTTCTTTTCCTTCGACCTTTATCTGAAGGTTCTCATTTCTTATAGGTGCAGTCATCTACACCGTTCTGAGAGTTATGTCTACTTTATACAATCACTGTGTGATCATCTCCCCAGGCTCTCTCTCTGCAACCCATAACTGATAGATTTTTCCAAGGAGAATAGGATCAGAGTTCCAGCCATTTCGTTAAAAGGATTCACTCTGCAATGAGCCAAAACCAGCCCAGCCTGGTGGAAGACGGGATACCTTTCTCCTTCATCCAACTCAGTGCTGTCCACAGATGCAGAAAACTAACACGTGTCTTTTTTTTTTTATATAATATGTTTTTATTGATTTCAGAGAGGAAGGAAGAGGGAAAGAGAGAGAGAAACATCAATGATGAGAAAGAATCATTGATTGGCTGCCTCCTGCGCGCCCCCTATTTGGGATCCAACTCACAACCTGGGCATGTACCCCAACGCGAATAGAACCGTGACCTCCTGATTCATGGGTGGACGCTCAACCACTGAGCCACACCTGCTGGCCTAACACATGCCTTATTTGAATTAGGATACTCAGTCCTGAAAGCTTATCTGAGACTTAGAAATAGCATTTTCTGTTTTACTCTAACCTCCATGTTTCAGAGATCACAGTCTAAGCCAAAAAGATTCTAAAGTGCCTGGTTGCCCCTTTCTCCGGCCTCAGGAAGGTGTTTGCTAACCCTCACCTGACGACTCTCCCCGGAACGTTCTATTTGAGCAGAGCTCTTACTTAAGGTCTGCCCCCATGTGAAGCCTACCTTGGAACAGAAAACTATGAATTTGTCTTACAAAGGGAATTGAGAACAGTCTTACAGCCCCTGCTCCACCAAGTGCACCTTGGGCCGAACCCTCCTGATGAATTGGGAGACACGGCTCCTGAGCCCAGGCGCACGCGGGTCGGTCAGAAGGCAGCAGTGTGAGCCTCTTGTGAATAGTTTATATTTAGAGATGTTTCTATTGGAGTAGTTATTTTATAAATAAAAGCGTTTCTAAGGACCATGAGTATGTTTTCTTGATTTCCCTCCACATTTAGCCTGAACTTTCCTCTTGGGTTTCTGAGGGTACCTTTCTGATGATTAACTGATGCCCAAATTCCAGGAGATGGGCAGGACTAACAAGAAATTCAAATCAAAATGTATTTGTCAAATGTAATATCAATGGAATTACTGTATACTCAAGAGATGTCCATGCTGCAGGTGATTGTTTCCTTATTTTAAGGCAGTGGTTCTCAACCTTCCTAATGCCACGACCCTTTAATACAGTTCCTCATGTTGTGGTGACCCCCAATTTCATTGTTACAAATTGAACATAATTAAAGCATAGTGATTAATCACAAAAACAATATGTAATTATATATGTGTTTTCCGATGGTCTTAGGCGACCCCTGTGAAAGGGT
>NW_005371709.1:889779-898130 GCF_000412655.1 Myotis brandtii
CCAGACTGCAAGAGGGCATAGGCCGGGCTGAGGGACCCCACCGAGTGCACAAAATGGATTCATGCACCGGTGGGGTCCCTTGGCCTGGCCTGCAGGGATCGGGCTGAAACCAGCTCTCCAACATCCCTCGAGGGGTCCCGGATTGCAAGAGGGCGCAGGCCAGGTCGAGGACCCCACCAGTGCACGATCGGGGCTGGGGAGGAACCATGGGAGGGCTCCAGGGCCCGTCTTGCCCAGTCCCTCCCAATCAGCCTGACCCCAGCAGCAAGCTAACCTACTGGTCAGAGTGCCTGCCCCCTGGTGGTCAGTGTGCATCATAGTGACTGGCCAAACGTTCGGACGCTTGGCATATTAGGCTTTTATTATATAGGATCCTGGCAGAACAGAGGAGCTGAATTCTCTGATCTGGAATTCCTAAAAGGTTAGTATTTTCCTGGTCCCTTCCAATCAGCCTGACCCCAGCAGCAAGCTAACCTACTGGTCGGAGTGCCTGCCCCCTGGTGGTCAGTGTGCATCATAGTGACTGGCCAAACGGTCGGACGCTTGGCATATTAGGCTTTTATTATATAGGATCCTGGCAGAACAGAGGAGCTGAATTCTCTGATCTGGAATTCCTAAAAGGTTAGTATTTTCCTGATATTATGGATGTGGAAACTAATGCATTAGAGCTTAACCAGGCCATACGGCAGTAGGTTGGGCAAGCTTGGGGGTGGGATGGGGAGACGCAGCAGGAACACTGGCAGAGGCGGGATTGAGGACGTGTGGGTGACGGAAACAATCACATGATACTGTTAAGGGACAGAAATCATGGTTGAATAGGGAGTCTCCATGGGAGAGAAATGTATAGGTCAACTCTTTCATTTTATGGATTAGGAAAATGGGGTCCGTCCACATTGTGACGTGCTAACATCAAGTTTCCGATGGATCCTGAATTTAAAGTTGGGCCTCAGGCTCTTAAGCTGAGTCTTTACACCTCATTCTGGAGCCAGACTGTCTGACTTCAGACACTTAAGAGCTTTGTGACCTTGGCAACTTTCTAACCCCTGCTTCAGTTTCCTCATCTAAAGTAACAGTAGTAGCCTGACTGGCGTGGCTCAGCAGATGGAGTGTTGCTCCATGCACCAAGAGGCTGCTGGTTCGATTCCCGGTCAGGGCACATGCCCGGGTTGCGGGCTTGATCCCCAGTAGGAGGCGTGCAGGAGGCAACCGATCGGTGTTTATCATCAATGTTCTCTCCCATCCTCTCTAAAAAATCAATCCCATATAATAAAAGGATAATATGCAAATTGACCAAATGACAGAACGACCAGTTGCTATGACGCGCAGTGACCACCAGGGAACAGACACTCAACACAGGAGCTGACCCCTGGTGGTCAGTGCGCTCCCACAGGGGGAGTGCTGCTCAGCCAGAAGCCCAGCTCACGACTGGTGAGCGCAGCCATGGTGGCGGGAACCTCTCCCACCTCCGTGGCAGTGCTAAGGATGTCTGACTACTAACTTAGGCCCACTCTCCAGAGGGAGCAGGCCTAAGCCATCAGTCGGACATCCCCCAAAGGGCTCCCAGACTGCAAGGGGGCACAGGCCGGGCTGAGGGTTCCCCCCCACAAGTGCACAAATTTCATGCACCAGGCCTCTAGTAAAAAATATTTAAAAATATAAAAACCAAAGTAATGATAGTACTACTATCCATTTCATGAAGTTGTTGGAAAGATGGAATGAATTAGTGCATGGAAAATGTTAGAACATCGCCTGACAGGTAGTAAACAAATTGGAGAGCCTTGAGGTCCAAGTCAAGGAATTTAGATTTGATGAGTGGTAATACACTCCTGTTGCTTCTTCAGTGGCTTGGCTGTTTTAGGAAAGCTAAATGGCAGCAGGATGATTTGGAGGGTGGAAGATCAAAGGCAAGAAAATTTAATAATTGGAGGAAAAATAACTGATTTGAGCAGAAAGTGGCTTGAGAATGGAAAAAAGCAGCCTCCTTTAAAGAATATGAAATTGAAGAAATGATGGACTCACTGGCAAGAGGGAGGTCTGTGGGATGGAAGCAAGTGTATGAGAAAATGCGTTTTGTTTTAAAGCACCATCACAGGGAGCTGGGGGCTCGCAGGAATGCAGGCCCCACCTACTGAGCGAGGTCCCAGGTGGTTTGTGTGTATTAAAGTTTGAGAAGCATCTATTCAGGCAATTTCTTTAAATGGAACTTTCTATCAGAAAAGTAGGAGTTAGCGAAAACCAAGGAAGGAAAAGGGTGTCAGATGTTTCAGATACAACAGAAGGAAATGTTATTGAAGCAAATTTCCAAATCCGGTTTGCCTGCTTACTTCCTCTCATGAATCTTCTCCCTTTCCTGTCTGGGAGTAGCTCTTCAGATGTGTTTTCATTCAAGAGTCCTAGGAGAACAGGGTGGGGGTTAGGGGTTAGGGGAAATCTATGGTCATCTGTAAAGTGTAGATTTCTGGCCTCTCGAGATTACTGCAAGACTTAAACAAGATGATGTCTGCACATTTTTGTGCACTGTGAGCTCTAGAAGGACATGGTTTTAATAAGGATTGAGTTTTGTGTCACCCTGTTTTAATTAATTGCGAAGCTGAGACTGTTTATATGGGTTTTGTTTCAGGGCTGGGAATATACACAGGCCCCAGAAAAACAGCACTGTGCTCCGATTTCTGTTTCACTTGCAGAATATTAGGCTTGAGGACTAAGAAAACTTGAGACCTACATATAGCATTCTAATGCCTCTAGTCACCAAACACTACCCAGGCCTTTAATTCTCTCATCTATTAGTATGCAGTAGTGATGGTTTTAAAAAAAATTTTTTTTTTATTGATTTCAGAGAGGAAGGGAGAGGGAGAGAGAGATAGAAACATCAATGATGAGAGAGAATCATTGATCTGCTGCCTTCTGCACTCCCCACACTGAGGATTGAGCCTGTAACCCAGCATGTGCTCTGACCGGGAATCGAACCGTGACCTCCTGGTTCATAGGATAATCTCCGATCTGCGCCTTGGTTTATTTCACTGAGCCCCTGGAAGTTTCTTGCAATTGTTAATGAAGATCAGTATTAGTGATCTGCATGCATCAAGAAGGGAGTTTTACACAACAAACTGCAGACTTTGCAAGCTACATAGGGCTGTCCATTTCTTACCACCACTCAGAGCTGAGCCTGAAGGAGAAAGGGGAGGACTTTGTGCTTCCCCAGAGTAAGTTCTGATGGTGTGGTGGTGGGAGGGAGTGAGCACTCTGACGCGGGCAGCAGCCGTGTGTTCATTCAGGAAGAAATCATTGGAAGCAGCAGGCACACTGGGACCCCGCAGCTGCCTCAGCAGGACCACCCACGAAGCACTGCCTGTGCCACCAGGCATCCCAGGACACCGAGGAAGCTGACTGCGAGACCCTGGACCTGTCACAGCCTCCTCCAGTGGTAGGTATCACCATGACTCATTTAACCAGGGGCCTTCCTGCAGCCTCTCAGATGAGATTAAAAACAGATTGCCTGCAAATATGGCCACGCTGAGTAAGACCTTTGCAATTTGACAGAAGGGCGACAGCAGTCAGCACTGAAACCCACTTTACTGGTCTTAAAAGATGGTGTGACCCTCGACAGATTCACACGCCAGTGCGATTCAGTCAAGATCAGTCAATTGTCACACTGACTGCAGTAGGAGAATATTAGCGATTTTACCAGAGCTATTTGGGCTTATGGTATTGTATTAGTTTCCTATTGCTACTGTAACAAATTACCACAAATTTGTGGCCTAAAACAACACAAGTTTATTATCTTACAGTTCTAGGTCAGAAGTTCAAAGTCTGTTTCACTGGGCAAAAGTCAAGGTGTCAGCAGGGTGTTCCTTCTGCAGGCTCCAGGGGGGAATCTGTCTCCTTTTCCAGCTTCTAGAACAATGATAGCGAACCTATGACACGCGTGTCAGAGGTAACACGCGAACTCATTCTTTTGGTTGATTTTTCTTTGTTAAATGGCATTTAAATATATAAAATAAATATCAAAAAGATAAGTCTTTGTTTTACTATGGTTGCAAATATCAAAAAATTTCTATGTGTGACACGGCACCAGAGTTAAGTTAGGGTTTTTCAAAATACTGACACGCCGAGCTCAAAAGGTTCGCCATCACTGTTCTAGAAGCTGCCTGTAAGCCTCCGCTTATGGCCTCTCCCTCCATCTTCAAAGCCAGCAGCATAGCATCTTCAAATCTTTCTCATCACATCCTCTTCATTCTGACTCTGACCGTCCTGACTCATAAGGATCCTGGTGATTGCGTGGGGCCCAGCGGGATGATCCCCCATCACAGCGTCCTCAGTCACAGCAGCAAAGCCCCTTTTGCCCCGGGTTTTGAGGATTAGGAGGTGGACATCTTTGGGGGCCATTTTCTTTACCACAGGAGTGAAGTCATGACATTTTTTTAGGCCCCTTGTCTTTTTGAGACTGGAAACAACCCACTCCGTACTATACCCGTGTTTCTGGAGTCAGGGATCAGCAAACCTTTTCTGTAAGAGGCCAGGTGAGCCCTACCTGGTTTAGCTCAGTGGATAGAGCGTCAGCCTGTGGACTGAAGGGTCCCAGGTTTGATTCCAGTCAAGGGCACATGCCCAGGGTTGCCAGCTTGATCCCCGGTAGGGGGCATGCAGGGGGCAGCTGATCAATGATTCTCTGTCGTCATTGATGTTTCTCTCTCTCCTCTCCCTTCCTCTCTGAAATCAATAAAAATTATCTATACTAATAAAAGGCCTGTGGCCATGATGCCATAATGTGGAACGACCAAACAACCGGTCACCAGGAGGTCCAGAGACTAGAACACCGTGGCCCCAGCAGTGACATGCACCCCGATCAGGGGTATGTATGGCTGGCCTGCAAACCGCCGGCGCCCCAAGCCCAGGCCGGCCTCGCCCCAAGCCCAGGCTAGCCTTGCCACCCAGCAGGGACCCACACCCCAATCAGGGGTATGTATGGCTGGCCTGCAAACCGCCGGCGCCCCAAGCCCAGGCCGGCCTCGCCCCCCAGCAGAATCGGCCCTCGGGGAATCAGCATTGGTCAGCTTGCTGTCAGCGGCCTGACAGCCAGGAATCCCATTCACCCACACCCAGGACCCAGACAGCAGAGCAGCGGGAGCCCCATCCCAAGGGAAATTAGTCAAGCACTCTGAAAATGTTTTTACTCTTAATGTGGTATACAGGGAGATATTAGAATAAGTTTAATCAATTTATCAGTCATTGTTTGTATCAGTGTTTTTATATCATGTTTTTATATCATGTGTTTCTTATATCATGTTATTGTTTATTTATTAATAAATTTATATATTACTGTCATATACATTTTTCTAATTTTCTTTAATATCTGACACTTATAGAGAAAGGGCAAATAGTGATATTAAAATATTTCTTCCAATTAATTCCCTTTCAATGTGCACGAATCCGTGCACTGGGCCACTAGAATATATATATATAATCCTCACCCCAGAATATGTTTTCATTAATTTTGAGAGAGAGAGAGAGAGAGAGAGAGAGAGAGAGAGAGAGAGGCCAATGATATGGTACATATTTTAGACTTTGCAGGCCATTCAGTCTGTCACCACTCCTCAACTCTGCCACTGTAACACTAAAGCAGGCATAGATAATACAGAAACAAGTGAGCATGACTGTGTTCCAAAAACTTTATTGACGAAAACAGTAGATTTGGCCATTGAGCCATATCCCTACTCCAGGTCCAGCTAAAACATAAAGATTCTGCTCAACCATTAACACTAAGGTCAAATATGCAGAAAAATTAAACCTTTTGACAAAGAAAAATGAAAAGCCTGCCAAAGTATAATTGGTTTAAGATAAATGTAAATAAAAATAAATGTATAATTGGTTATCTAATAAATGTATCAGGCAAATATTTATAGGACTAGGAGGTATCTTTACGATGCAAACCCTGGCAAACCAGATCACAAGTGAGCAGCACATGGGGGCTGACTAACAAAGGAGCTAGCAGGCGAGGGTGTTAGCACCACGTACAGGGAGAGACGTCTGTGTCCAGAGGTACAACCAGTGCATTTGACTATCTCTACAGAGAGATACCAACAAAGTTGTTGCCCAGAGAGAACAGGTAGCTATGGGCGTAAGCAGCAGGTAAATGTCCCAAAGGCTGCTGCTGCCACAGAGCCTGTCCTTCCCAGTGGGCACTCAGAACAGCCAATGGCTGTGATGGCAAGGACCAAGGTGACTGTCCAATCAATATGGTGACCAAGGCCTTGTTAGAGTTGAGAAAGGGGCTCTGTATTAGTCCATTTTTAAAATTCAGTAAGAACCAAACTAGTCATTATGTCATTTTTCTTTTCTTCCTGCAACTCTTATGTTTATGCTTATTTTACCTAAAAGAAACACTACCTTACATGTACTCATTAAAATTTTTTTTCTATTTTTCTAATTAGTTGCTTTTCACACTGTAACAGTTAAATTCTACAGCATAACCAATTACTTGCATATAAAGTTAAAAAGGAATCCTATGAAAATGGAGTGCTTCTAATGAATTTATGCATTTTTACAATCGTTTACTTGTACCTTCAAATAGTATGAAGCCTTTTAAAAAGCAGTTTAGTGCCTAATCTATGTAGAAGACTAAATTCATGCTTATAGTTGAATGTGGTCTTTGCTAACTAAATCTAAATTGCAGAAGTTTAGAGATTTAAATGTCGGTGTTTGTACAATATTGTTTGCTAATTTTACATGAAGACATTAGTGTGCATTTGTGATTAAATGTAGTCTCCTATTACCTACAAGAAGCAAATTTCTGCAGAGGGTATTTCAAAAGGCACTTATATGAATCTAACCTGCAAAAACATTGAGGTCTGATTGGCACATTTATTCTCCCTGTTTGTACCAATGTGTCACTGTGAAGCTACTTTATTTTGTTCAACTCTATTGCTGCATTTTTGGCATACATTTTTCCCAATGAATTTTAAAAAGACTTTTTTGAACATTCAAAAATATGTGTCTACTTGCCATATTCAAGCCACTGAAGATAGAAAAAACGAGTAAGAAAATATTCCTACTTTCAAGAGTGTGGCGAGCCCGCACGGCCATGGCATGCTCAGCCCCAGGGCACCTTATGTGTGGTGCAGCCAGGTTCGGTGACCTTGGGAGGGGGTGGTGAAGGATTAAGAAAAGACAGACGAGAATGAAAGCTGGGTCTGGGTGGGACGCTGTCCTCTCTGATGGAGAGCTAGCGACAGCGCCACAGACTACAAGCCGTGTCTTTATTTTATAGCCAGATTCCATGAGGCGAAGTAAGGACATGGTCACGAGGTTTACAACATTCTCGTGGGTTTTGATCCTACTCAATTACATGCACCTGAACTCTATCAAGCCCACATCACTCAGACACGTGGGGCCACGTGTTTGGACCATAGGTTCAAGCTTACAACTATAGCTGTTGGCTATAATTGTGCTGGGAGGGCTTTGCCTTCCAAGCTGGAACTTGCACGTGGCAATGAGAGGACTGTGCCCTCTCATTAGTCCGAGGCTTGAACCTGTCCAAACACTGTAGCCGCTCTCCACAAAGAGGCTCACAGCTTAGTGAGGGAGACCCAAACAGAGAATTATCAGACAAAGTAATAAATACAGTAATAGCAAGTTAGCTGGGGAACTTAAGCAGAAAGGACGTTTTCAAATGATAGCAGGTAGCTCACTGGTTCTGGGAGAGTAAGACATCCAGCTGTGATGCTCAGCACCCCACTACAGTATCACTGGGCCCTGCTGCTGGAACCACCACCTGCTACTGCTGGACAATTGCTCTGACTGTCACAACTGCCGTCATCTTTCCCAGAACAGATTTCCCTGCCTCGTGTCACCAGCATCTGAATCAAAATCTGGCACTGGCGTATCTGACTAATGGAATCTAGTCACATGGCTGCACCCTGATCTCCCACCAAGAATCTTTAGTTGGGGAAGTTTCCAAGCATAGAACTGAGGTTCAGATGCTGAACTACCGTAAAGATTGAAAATCTACTACAGCACTGACTCTGGCTTGGAGGTGTAAGAGGAGAGAGTCAGAGAAGGCTCTTTGGAGAAGATGACCTCTTAGTTGAGTCTTAATTAAAGGTAATTAGGGTATTCCAAGCAGAAGGGATAGATAAAGAGAAAGCTAGAATCAAAAGGTGAGTGTGTGGCCCAGCCAGCGTGGCTCAGTGGTTGAGCATCAACCTATGGACCACGAGGGTCATGGTTTGATTCCCAGCCAGGGCCTGGGTTGTGGGCTCGAACCCCAGTATGGTGCGTGCAGGTGGCAGCCAGTCAATGATTCTCTCTCAGGATTGATGTTTCTATCTCTCCCTCTCCCTTCCTCTCTGAAA
>NW_005371709.1:899640-903083 GCF_000412655.1 Myotis brandtii
GGAGCAGTAGGGGTGATCAGGCCGGCAGGCAGATTAGGGGTGATCAGGCTGGCAGGGGAGGCAGTTAGGGGCAATCAGGCAGGCAGGCAGATGAGCAGTTAGGAGCCAGTGGTCCCAGATTGTCAGAGGAATGTCTGATTGCCAATTTATTTCCTAAACCGGCAGTCAGACATCCCCTGAGGGGTCCCAGATTGGACAGGGTGCAGGCTGAGCTGAAGCACCCCCCCCCACCCATGCACAAATTTTGTGCACTGGACCTCTAGTTACCTAATATATGCATGTAAACATGTGTATACTCCCCATTCCTACGTTATACCCTAAAAAGTCTTGCACATGTATGTCAGGAATTATATATCAGAATGTTTATAATAGTAGCATTCATCACAAGAAAAAAACAACAACCACCACCCTAGAAATAACCCTACCGAGGGTCATGGTTTGATTCCCAGCCAGGGCCTGGGTTGTGGGCTCGAACCCCAGTATGGTGCGTGCAGGTGGCAGCCAGTCAATGATTCTCTCTCAGGATTGATGTTTCTATCTCTCCCTCTCCCTTCCTCTCTGAAATAAGTTTTGTTAAAGGTGTGTGTGTGTGTGTGAAAATAAAACCATTTTAATGTTGCTGGAGCTTAACGTGAGATATGAGAGTTAGAAGAAATGAGATTGGATCAGATGTTAGGGAGCTTAATTATAGCATAATAAGGAATTTTAATTTTACTCTGGATTGCCATTGAATGAAGGGATCAGTTTTGCATGTTTGACCACTGGTAGCCATGGGTGGATATGTTTGAGAAAAACAATACAGGAAGTAGGGATACCTATGCCATCAGTCCAGTTTAGATGCAAAGAGAACTTGAATGATGATGGAGGTGATGGGAATAGAGAAATAAAACTGGGAAGGCCTGGTGGCTGATGTGATTGGAAAAGGAAAAAGTAAGAGTGATGGGAATAAACCCCACCATGAAGGTCCAGGGGAGGAGCTGCCCTTGGACATTTGTGAACCACAGCTGGCTCCTGCACGGGATGGGGATCTGAAGTCACACAGACGGTAGAGTTCGAGGCTCCTTAGGGGAGAATTTCAGTCAAAGAAGTTCTGGGAAATGCTCCCAGGTGACAGCTCAGGCCTCAAAGGATGTCCACAGATAAAATGCTAGAGAGTGAGCAGCTCACTGTAAAAATTCACAAGGCACACAAGGAAATAAAGCACCATGGGTGAGAACCAGCAGAGACCTCACATTGAAACCTCAGTATTAACCAGGGAAATTAAAACCTCACCGAGGTACCAATTCATTCTCATCAGGTTGACAAAATGTTTTAAATTGGCATTGCCAGTTTGGCATCTATATAATAGAGAAATATGCAAATTGTCCAGGATGCCGTCACAGTAACAGTAACGACTGAACAGCAGGCTGGAAGGCTGCGTGGGGCAACAAGGCCGGCAGGGGGGTTAGTGAGGGACACCCAAACAACTGAATAGCAGGCTGCATGGGGCAAACAGGATGGCAGGGGGGTTAGTGAGGGATGAGCAAACGACTTAACAGCAGGCTGCGTGGGGTGACCAGGCTGGCAGGGGGGGCAGTTGGGGGCAACCATTATATAGAAATATAGATAGAATAGTATAATGAACGCCATATACCCATCATCCAATTTTAAAAATTATTAACTTGTAGCTAGTCTTGTTTCATTCATGACCTCACACCCAGCTGGTTTACTTAGAAGAAAGTCACAAGCACCATAATTTCATCCATAAATATTCCATTTATATCTATACTAATAATAGAGGAATATGCAAATTGTCCAGGATGCCGTCACAGTAACAGTAACTACCAGTAGGCTGCATGGGGCGACCAAAAGACTGAACAGTAGACTGCGTGGGGCGATCAGGCCAGCAGGGGGGCAGTTGGGGGTGACCAGGCCGGCGGGGGGTGGGGGCAGTTGGAGGCTACCAGGCTGGCAGGGGAGGCAGTTAGGGGCAATCAGGCAGGCAGGCAGGCAGATGAGCAGTTAGGAGCCAGTGGTCCCGGATTGTGAGAGGAATGTCTGACTGCCAATTTATTTCCTAAACCGGCAGTCGGACATCCCCTGAAGGGTCCCGGATTGGACAGGGTGCAGACTGGGCTGAAGGGACCCCCCCTCCCCCGACCCCCGTTAACAAATTTTGTGCACTGGGCCTCTAGTTACCTAGTAGCATTCATCACAGGAAAAAAACAACAACCACCACCCTAGAAATAACCCTACTGTTGATGAACATTAAAATAGATAAACTGTGGCAGTGAGAACAAACTAACCCCAGGATGGGCATCAACTTGGCTAAATCGCAAAAGTAACATTGAAGAAAAGTCATAGAAGAATGCAGGCGGTATGAGTCAGGACATTTGCATACGCACAAAAAAAGTTGCATATGTTTCTTAAAAGGTACATACACATTGTTTAAAGATACATACAAAGTGATAAAACTAAAATGGAAAACGAGGGGATAATTATTATGAGATTCAGGATAGTGGTATCTCTGGGGGTAGGCAGCAGGCTAGCAAGGAGGGGCCATCAGAGGATTCTGATGTAGCTGGTGATATTCATTTCCTTAACCTGGGGAGTGGGTACACGGGTGTGCACTTCTGATCCTTCTTTAAAACGTACATTTTACACACACTCCTCAATGTGTGGTACAGTTCCCCAAAATAAAATTAAATAAGGAATGATCCTTCTAGTCCTTCTCTAGGCCACGGGACCTGCTGTCAGAGGGCGGTGCTGTTCACATTCTCAATGCCAGCTTCTTTGGCCATAAAATAAAAGGGGCCAGGTTTTGCCAGCAGCTCTTCGGGGCTGCCAAACTCGACAATCTTCCCGTTGTCTAGGACCATTACCCTGAAACAAAGAAGAAGGAAAGCAGCATCTCAAATCTTGGTGTTGGTAAGAACAACCAGCACTAAGTCACGGTAAAATCATTCAGACCAGGCTACAAAGCAGAGTGGGTGAAGGGACCCCAACATCTGCAGCATAGATGAATTCCATACGTATGCTGAACTGGAAGGATATGCTTAGTCTGAGTCCATGTACATCCGCTTTTTTAAAAAAAGACACACATTGTTTAAGAGAGCCTGTCCTGCCCACTGTCTAAGAGGACTGACATTATCCCCGTTTTGAATGTCATCCGTCAGAGGAACAAAAAGCTGTTTACAGGGGTGGCCGCTGAGACCTTCAGTCGGAAGGTCTGGTCAGTGTCTGCCACTCATGGCTTGAGCCTCTACCTCCCTGTACTCGGTTATGGTTGTACACAGTTTTCCATTTTTCCTCAAGGCACTTTCCTTAGCCCTGTTGGCTTTTTCATTAGCTTGATGTATAATTTTGGGCAAATTACTTGAAATCTCTCAGCCTCTGTTTCTTCATCAGTAAAATGATGGTAGTTAATCCTTCTGCTGTAAGAAATCTCACGGCTGATGCTATTA
>NW_005371709.1:903190-910311 GCF_000412655.1 Myotis brandtii
AGGAAGGGAGAGAGACATAGAAACATCAATGATGGGAGAGTATCATTGATTGGCTGCCTCCAGCAGGACTCACACAGGGAATTGAGCCAGCAACCTGAGTATGTGCCCTGACAGGGAATCGAAGTGTGACCTCCTGGTTCCTAGGTCAATGCTCAACCACTGAGCCACACCAGCTGGGCTGATGCTATTACTGTTGACAAAGGGTTAAGCCGGGTCTATCAAACTCTGCCCTCCCCGCCCCGCCCCCCCCCCACACACACACTCACTTGTCGCTGTCCATGATGGTGTGCAGCCTGTGGGCGATGGTGATCGCCGTGCAGTGGGAGAACTCCTTTCGGATGGTTATCTGGATGAGCTGATCTGTCTCTAGATCTACTGCAGCGGTGGCCTCATCCATGATCAGAATCTTG
Source organism: Myotis brandtii (assembly GCF_000412655.1). Lineage (NCBI taxonomy): Eukaryota > Metazoa > Chordata > Mammalia > Chiroptera > Vespertilionidae > Myotis > Myotis brandtii. The sequence goes on from NW_005371709.1 coordinate 903,601, forward strand.
GATTTCCGAAGCAGAGCCCGGGCCAGGCACAGCAGCTGCTTCTGCCCAATGCTGCAGCCAATGGTAGAAATCAAGCATTAGCCCCAGGACCAAGGACTAACCTGGGAAGGGATGTGGGGGCTGATCAGACTTTGCAAAGCCACATTCCTAAATCCCCCCTGAATGCCTCAGCCAAACTTCCCCAACCAATTAGAAGGCCCACCACACGTACTTAATTAAAATGTCACTTTTGTGGGCCCCACACCTCTCAATCAGAATGGGGAGGAGCCAGGGAATGTGTATTTTTAATAAGCACCCCAGGTGATTTCCATGTTTGACAAGTTTGGGAAATACTAGCCCAGGAATAGTGCTTTGCATTTGGCTACAGGGATGTCCCAGTACACCAACAACAATTCCAAAAAAAGAGATGGGTGCCCCAAGTTCATTTCAGCAGTGTTTGACCTGACGCCATTTACTAGTAGATAAGGTGACATCTCGCCAGAATGCCCCAGTGGCATTTCTCAGTGGCCTTAGCAAATCCATTCGTTATTTTAATGTGTAATTCTAGTCTCAAAGCTAATTATTTGTTCAAGGCCTTCTGCCTTGATTAGAGACGTAGCTCTCTAATGAACATGATGTCTTGGTGTGAGATGCAATGTATGTGGAACTCGAATATGCTTGTAAAATGCAAATCGCTTTAATTTGCGAAGAGCCGGTAATGAAGACTGGACCTCTTAGTCGCATAAAGAAGCTGTGGGAAATGATGTGGAGGAAATATTCAGTAGTTCGCTAATTGCTCTTTCCTGCTGTGGCCATTAGGGAGCATATTAAGCGGAGGGTGGCTAGACTAAAAGCTCTGTAATTCTCTGAGAAAATTTCCTGCAGGAGATGAGAAGTCACCCAAGATGAACTTTCAGTTTTTTTCTGTAAAAACAGAAGCAACTGCAATTTCCTTAACTTGTACCAAACCCCCGCCTGGTACAGCTGGGCTTCACGTCACAGGCCCAGGCACCACTCTGGTGCAGTGTCTCTCTCTCCAAGCTGATGGATCTCCGATCTCTGATCACTCATCAAAGGAATTTAAGTTTCAACACCTCCAAACCAGGTCTGAAATCTAGGCACCGGTAATGTTATTTAAGTGTCCCCCAGCGTGGACAGAGAAGGATGGTTCTTAAAAACCGAAAGTATCAAGCTCTCCCCTCCCCACCCTGCCAGAGGGTCCCACATGGCCCCACGTGTCTGCAGCATTCACTGCCTGGCCTTTACCCGGACAGGCCTGTCTTCTCCATGAAGCTGTAAGCACGAGGAGGCCAGGGGTGTGTCTGTGTCATCTTCCTCTGTGTCTGCAGTGCCGGCATGTACTAGCTGCTCAATGTATATTTGTTGACTGAATGTTTGAATGGCCTATTTCACAGGCCTAAAGGCCCACTTAAGTCCTGCTAGTGCCTCGCTCTGTTGCTGAGGACAAGCAAACATGATGCCTTCTACATCAAAGCTTACAAGTGTCACCTGGGCCCCTGAGTCAGCTGGTCTGGGCTGCAGTCTAGGCATTGAGATTTTTTTTAAAATATATTTTTTATTGATTTTTACAGAGAGGAAGGGAGAAGGATAGAGAGTTAGAAACATCGATGAGAGAGAAACATCGATCAGCTGCCATCTGCACGCTCCCTACTGGGGATCTAGCCTGCAACCAAGGTACATGCCCTAGATCGGAATCGAACCCAGGACTCTTAAGTCCAAGGGCTGACACTCTATCCACTGAACCAAACCAGTTAGGACTTTTTATTTTTTTAAAGGTTACTAAGTGATTCTAGTCTGCGTCATGGTTAAGAATCAATGCTCTTGCCCTGGCCTAGCCAGTTTGGCTCCATGGATAGACCATCAGCCTGTGGACTGAAAGGTCCTGGGTTTGATTCTGGCCAAGGGCGTGCGCCTCAGTTGCAGGCTGGATCCCCAGTCCGGGTCTGGGCACAGGAGGGAGGCAACCAATCGATGTGTCTCTCTCACATTGATGTTCTCTCTGTCTCTCCTCCCTTTCTCTCTCTCTCTCTTTCTCAAAAAAAAAAAAAAAAATCAATGGAAAAATATCCTCAGGTGAGGATTAACAACAAAAAGAATTAATGCCCTTGCCCTGGCCAGTGTGGCTCGATTGCTTGGGCATCATCCCGTGCACCAAAAGGTTACTGGTTGAATTGCCAGTCAGGGCACGTGCCCAGGTTGCAGGCTCTATCCCCAGTAGGGGGTGTGCAGGAGGCAGCCGATTGATGCTTCTCACATCAATGTTTCTCTCTCTCTCTCCCTCTCCCATCTTCTCTCTCTAAAATTCAATAAAACGTTTTAAAAATCAATGCTCTAGTCATTGTTTCTCAAACTGTAATATACACAAAAAATCAGCCGGGGATCTTACTAAAATGCAGACTCAGGTCAACAGCCTGCTTTTCTAACAAGTTCACAGGTGAAGCCAGAGTTGCTGATGCACTAATTGAGTTACTGAGCATCCCTTCTCTTATGAGCTACACCTGCTAATGGTCCATGCCCAGCCCAGCATTCTGAAGGCACCTGGGACTGCAGCAAGGAGTACCTCTGAGCAGTGGGTTGTGGCTGAGGGCTGGCCTTCAGTGTGTGTGTTGGGGGGGGGGGGGGGGGGGAAACCCAACTTTCACAGGGAAAATGCCAGGACAGCTTCTTAAAGACATAGTGAAGGCCAGAAGTATGAAGTGTCAACATATACAGACAATCTCTGGAGAGGTGGGGAGAACAGGGAAGCTGGGAGTCTCTCTGCTGGTTTGAGGTGTTTCAGGTGCCCCCCAAACTCTGCGGATACCAGTCCCCGTCATCCGCATGCCTTTCGACCAGTGCTGCTCAAACTGGGAGGCCCACAGCAACCCCTGGGGAGCCTTTGGAACTCCCACGACCAGTCTACACCTCGTACCATGAAATCAGGCTTCCTGGGTTGGACCAGGCGTCAGGACCGCTTCCATCCTGATTGCAGCGAGCAGCTGGGAGCAGACCCTCCCCCACGGGGACCTGTAGGCTCACTTTGTGAAATGTCTCGTGAGGGCACACATTCCAACCAAGGTTTTCACGAGTTTCACACCTATTCTCTCACGTCATTTTCACAACCGGTTCTCTCTACGCATTCGGAACTAGACCTGGAGGTGCCCATCCAGGATCCAGGCACCTCTGGCTCAAGGAACAACGGAGTCCTTCCCCTGGCTCCTCTCAGTGCCTGTGGGAAGTGGGTTAGGAAGCATTACCTTAGGTTGTCACCAGCCTCTGCCAGCTCGTGGGACAAGCCAAGTGGCAGGTTGGCCACAAAGGATTTGAGGTGAACCAGCTCCAGGGCCTTCCAAACCTCCTCATCTGAGTAGTTGTTGAAAGGGTCTAGATTCACCCTCAGGCTTCCAGAGAACAGGACGGGATCCTGCAAGTCAAGGGATGAAGGGGCTGCTGGGGCAAATGACAGGAAAGGACTAGCCGTCCTTGTGGCCTGGAGAAAGCGGATAGGCTAGGACGGGCCTGGGAGGGAAAGCTGGTTCGAGGCCAGGATTTTGTAAGGTTTCCCACTGAAGGTTTAGAGTGGCTGCCAGCGGGGAGCTGAGCGCAGGAGTAGGAGGAATCCTTCGTTTGTTTTTTGTTGTTTTGCTTTTCATTCTGAGATGCATTTATGAATTTCCAAAATTGCCTCAGCACCTCTTTAAAAAGTAAAAAGAACCTCCCACACCCCCAAATAAAAGACTCATGGTGTGGAGGGGGAGGGATCGAGGGCGGTGCAGTCCCGGGGGAAGAATTTATGAGGCCTTTGGAGAGGCTGGAGGAGAGAGTGCATGAAACTGAGCAAACACCAGACACACCAAACCCACCCCCGAAGCCTGGCTGAGTGAGCAGAGGACCGGCTCTAATGAGGACCCACACACCATCGAGAGGCCCCAGGGCAGTCCTTTTTGGTGGGGTCCAGAGAGGAAGCCCAGGGGGAGCGTTTCTTGCTGATGCACTGAGTGTGGGCTTGCTGACAGAAATCTGCAGCAAACTCCCTCCCCTATCTGCTAACCATATCAAATGGGGGATATAAAGCTTAATGGTTTCAAGCTTCAGTGGCAAAACTGCTAATGCTGATTGCAAAGGGTCTTGCAAACCGTGATGGGCTATAGAAAAGCTAAATAATCATCTGCTTTCTTTGACTCCTGTTGTGTTGCTGCCACCTACTGACTGGATACTGGCAGTCACACAAGCATATTAGCAAAAACTCGCAGAACTTATTTTTGTAAGTTCTGGAAATAGTGTGTCTTAGGGAACTAGCTCAGATGCCCCGGGTAGACTGCAGAAATGGCACTGCTAATTGAATCTACATCAAGAAGAAGATGCACAGCCCAGCCGGTTGTGGCTCAGTGGTTGACCGTTGACCTGTGAACCAGAAGGTCACGGTTCAATTCCAGATCAGGGCACATACAGCCCAGGTCTTGTGGTTCAGTGGTTGGCTATTGACCTATGAACCAGAAGGTCACGGTTCAATTCCAGACCAGGGCACATGCCCAGGTTGTGGGCTGGATCTCCAGTAGGGGGCGTGCAGGAGGTAGCCAATCAATGATTCTCTCTCATCGTTGATGTGTCTCTCTCTCTTCCCTCCCTCCCTCTCTGAAGCACACGTTTCCTGTACCTGTCTCCCCACCCCCCGCCTCCCGCCCCCAAGTGGGGCAGAGTAAGTTCTAGAGCTCACCTGGGGGATGATGGTCAGTTTCTCTCGGAGGTCGTGGAGCCCAATGGAAGCGATATCTACCCCATCAATGATGATCTGGCCACCGGAAGCCTCTAGGATTCTGAAGAGGCTGTTTGTCAGGGATGACTTCCCAGCTCCTGTCCTGCCCACCACACCAATCTGTAAAGAGATCCTTTGCAGTTAGTTCACCATATAATTCATGGTGGATAAACATTTAGCCTGGGGCGGGTGGAGAGAGGAGGAGAAGAGGGCTGTTCCATCCCACCTCCTAAACGTGCTTGCTGAGAACTACAGTGATTGTTGGAAATGGACACATCAGCAGCTGTACTACAATTACTATTGGAAGGACTGGGCCTGCCATCAGCTGAGAACCAGACCCTGACCTGGACCTCAGCATTCGTCCCCAGATATTTTCTGGCCCTACATCAGACCCCAAGTCCTCAGAGAACAAGGACACCAAACGAGGGTGCAGGACTTTGCCAACCAGAAGGAGAACTAGGCTGTTCTCTCTACAGGGAGAACCTCCACACTGTTGTTCTTACCAGTTCTTCCCCCAAGCCACATGTTTCCTGACCTCCTCTGCCCGCCCCAGCCCTTTCAGGAAATGAGCCCTCCTCAGCTACCGGAGAAGCAGCGCGGGCAAGGGGGCAGGGCAGGACTGAGCAGAAAGCCCTTACAGCCCAGTAAGTCTAATTGATCCCATGTGGATATCCTACCCTCTGGTGGTGGCACTGTGTCCTTACATTTCCCCAGGAGAAAGTGCCCCCATCCTGTCACTCCACCAAATGATGACAGCCCAGAGCCCGAGTGGTCACCACCTCTGTGTCCAACAGTCCTTTCATCACAAGGACTCACATCTAGGCCTTTCTTCAGCTCCACCTACCTTCTCCTGGCTCCTGATGTCACAAGTGATCCCTTTCAGTACCAGGTCCAGCTCAGGCCGGTACCGTACTTGGTAGTTGTTAAACTGAATCTCCCCTTTGCTGGGCCAACCTGCTGGAGGCCTCTTCTCAGTCACCCAGGGTGCCTGGCAGGGAGACAGGAGGAGAAGCGCCTTACATGGAGCCAGCTCGCTGAACAGCGCCCGTGGGACTCAAGTTGCAGAGCAGTAGAAAGGTAGCCGTGTCCCAGCCACCGGGGGCACCTGCATTCAATGGACTGAACTGGACTGGGACTTCCAGAGGTTCCTACCGTATTCAATCAAAGAAACCCTGTCCCACAGGTTTGCTCGGTGGACCTCCAGAGTGAAGCCACCATTCACCATGGTGCCTTCCAAGACCTGACTTCCCCCAAACCATTTTCTATTCTAAGTTTCAGGAAATTGGGCCATTTGAGTTAGAACAGGGGAAACTTTTAGGAGGGCCTTTATAGCCACTGCATCTTCTAGGCCAGGAGAAGATGCTCTCTCAGGGGACCCACACCTTTTTCTTTGCCTTGTCCTTGGGTTCCTCTAATGCCCTCTTACCTCATTTTCCACATTTATGTACTCATTTATTCGCTCAACAGCCACAATGTTGGTCTCGACTTCTGACGTCATCCTCACTAGCCAGTTTAAGGTTTGTGTGATCTACAGAAAAACCAGAAGACCAAAGATCACTTCAGGCTCAGAAACCAACGTAACTCGTCAAACCACAAGGTCAATCCAGTGCCTACTTTGCACCCAGCATTATGCCGAGCTCTACGAGAGAGCAAGGGGCGTGTAAGTACCAATGTTCACCTCTTTGGGGGGAAATGGAGACCAGTGTATCAAATGGCTGGAGGACAACTGTGTGGTGCTCACATGAAAGGGTTGACTTTGGGCTACAACTGGGGCTAGAGAAGCTGGCTTTGGTGGAGTGGGACCAACCCTTGGCCCTCTTTTTAAAAAAAATATATTTTATTGATTTTTTACAGAGAGGAAGGGAGAGGAATAGAGAGTTAGAAACATCGATGAGAGAGAAACATCGATCAGCTGCCTCCTGCACACCTCCTACTGAGGATATGGCCGCAACCAAGGTACATGCCCTTGACTGGAA
>NW_005371709.1:910711-915278 GCF_000412655.1 Myotis brandtii
AAAGAAAAGACACAAGGTAGGAAAAGGCCTTCCAAAAAGCTGCTGCTTCTCTCTGCTCTCAATTAACAACAGCTCCATTGAGAACCCATCCCTCAAGGTGGGACATCCACATGGATCCTCATCCTCCTTTACCAGAGTAAACTCCAGGTGCCTTCCTGCCATTACAAAGATGCATCTAACCACCAGTAAGAGGGTTGTCATGATCCAGGCCAGTCTAGAGGCTGGGGAATCTGTAGATTACTCATATGCAGGCTTCATTCAGGCAAAGACTCAAACCAGGGTGTTTCTATTGAGTGAATGGTGGTTAGAGAGGAGAGCACGGGGTCATGGGAACTGAGAGTAACCACTTTGTGTAGGCTGAACCACATGAAACTTTTGATATTGAATGCTTATGCTTTGGTTCAGTACAAAAATTCTCTAATTCCTTGCCCCATCTCTCCTGGGTTATTAAGCCTAGAAATGGGTGGAGGAAGAAGCAGTGGCACAAACCGAGTGGCATTCTGGTGAACAACAGGGTCCTTTTGGGTGCCCGCTGTGACCACCTTGGGCCTCATTAACTTCTACTGAAGACAGAACCATGTAGAGTGTGCTGCTGGCTATGCAAACCTCCAGTATATTAGTTCAAAGAGATACCATGAAAGATGGCCCAATGACTCATTAAATGAGTATCACTTATTGAATATTTACTGTAGTGCCAACCACTGTCTTAGGTGCTAGGAAATAATATCTTAACATTTATCCCCTAGCCACACTGGGGATGCAATAGATAGTTTTATTGGGCTCTCTGTTCTTTATTAGAATTACCTTCAATTATTCTGTGATCTAAGAAAAACAATCATAGAAGTTATTTGTTCAAAAGACTTTCTGGTTACTGCTATATTATGGAAAAGAAACTAAGTTACTCTCTCTTTTGACTAGAATCAAGCAAAGAGGCAAAGAGACAAGGAACTATTCGGTTGAATCATATGAAATTGCTTTCTTAACTCCCAAGGGCAACAACATTTATGTCCAGATGACACTGAAACCTATTTAGAAAGCGTGAAGAGCATGTTCATGGGTGACACAGTTAGTAAGAGACGGAGCCAGGGTTTGAACCTCAGTCTCCCCTAGTACCTCTGGATCTAGAAAAGAATCAGAGCATGGGGCACACGCCATACTCTAGACACAACTTAAGAATAAGTGCACTAATTTAACCAAACTCCCAACCTTCAGACTCACATTGAGTGCATTGGACAGAACAAAGCCCACAACTTCCCCGCTTAGGTTAATTTTGAAAATAACTATCATCAAGGATGAAAAGAAGACAATCAGGTTCCCAACCAGCTCCAGACGAACTGCAAGCCACCTGTGGGACAACAGAACCAGAGAGAGGTGTTACCGAGAGGTATCCACTTTCTTACCTTACCTAGCCGCATAGATGTTTCTAGAACATTCTCAGGGGGCTCAGGTTGGTAGAATGGTGTTCTTAGCAGGTGCTTTGACTTGACTATGCCAGGTGTTCCTAAAGTCTTTCAAGTTGGATTTTAGAAAATAAATTGCATTTTAAAGATACTAGAGGAGTTTCCTAAACTAAGGGAATCCTATGGTTCAATGTCTCCCAAACTTGCCAAATCCTAAGAATCATCTGGGGCAATTGTTAAAAATATACAAAACCATGCAAAAAAAAATGTTTGGACTCTTCCCCAAGAGATTCTGACTCAAGGGGCATAGAATGGGGGTCGGGAACCTGCATTTTTAACAAATGTTTCAAGTGATTTCTTCTGATTAGGAAATCAATGCCAAGGAAAATAATGCCAGAGATAATCCACACGTAGCCTCACAGCAGGGCTCAGTGTATCCTGTCTGATTTCATGATTTGAAAAGGTAGAGAAGAAGATGGGGGTGGGGTGGGGAGAGGTTAGGTGCGACTTGATCATAGAGTGATCAACTGCAGAGAACCGAATAGGACAGAGATAGACATAATTTATAAAAATTGACTTTTCTGCCCAGCTGGCATGGCTCAGTAGTTGAGCATTGACCTGTGAACCAGGAGGTCACATTTTGATTCCCGGTCAGGGTGCATGCCTGGGTTTCGGGCCTGATCCCCAGTGGGGGCATGCAGGAGGCAGCTGATCAACAATCCTCTCTTATCATTAATGTTTCTCTCTCTCTCTCTCTCTCTCTCCCTCTCCCTTCCTCTCTGAAATCAATAAAAATATATTTTCTAAAAAATTGACTTTTCCAAATAAAACGTATTTAAAGAAATTTGAACCAGTAAATCTAGCATTGTACAAATAAATATGATGCATATTTACAATGAGCATCCAATAGGATTGATCTATATGCCTGTTTCCTTCTTGAAACGTACCTAAGAAATCAAATATCTTTACAATCAAATTCCTGACCTCTCCATGTTCCAGCTAATACTGAGATCATGAGCCTGCCCTTCATACCTCAAGACAACGTGGAAGGTACTCGAGAATTTTCACTTCCTCTACAAAACCTTCTTGCTTCAAGGACCTACCACTTTTTGCCAGGGTCCAGTGACGCCGGAGAAGTGAAGAATGCTCACCTTTCTCGGGAATTCACCCCACAGGATGTGAACTTTTCATTGGCTTTCCCTGAAAATTCCCAGCTCTCCTCTCTCCAGCTTCTTCTTTTCTCACCACCCTACAAAGAGTTGCCCTGCCTGTGGAGAATCTCACATTCACTCCCAGGGAAGCAAACACAGAACGCCCAGGTCACCCAGCACTTGGGTAGCACCTGGGTCACACAGTGCTCGCAGAGGTCATTTGACTCGCACCAACGCCTGTGATATAGGCTGTGTTCGAGCCATTGTGGGAAAAAAAATGAGGCTTCCCTTAGAGAGGTGGAGGCAATTACCTAGCTTGGTAAATGGCAGAGCGGGCACAGGGACCCAGCCTCTGACTCCAAAGCTCATGCTTTCTTCTCTCTACTTACATAACAGGCGTGCTTGGCTAGAGTGACTTTCATATCATTGACCACATCTGTTCCCCTGCAGCTAATGTCCAACGTGCAGAACCCCAAAGCACACATTTGGGTAAATACCCAGGGAAGCCTCACCTGTTGGAGATAATCCAGGAATAGACACATTTCTGGTTAGTGTCAATCAACTCCTCACTGTGTTTTAGAAATCGGTGCTGGTGCTGAAACGCACGGATGACAGGCAAACCCGACACAGTCTCACTGAAGAAAGAGTAGAGTGGGGACCTGGTGACAGAGTCCAAACGTCTCAGCTGGCGGGAAGTGGCCACATAAAATATCTGGACCCCGAAAGTAATGAGTGAGTTAGTCACACAATCATGTCACATATGCCGCACCGCTTCCCTTGTGACCATGACCCAATATTCATCACCCTTTTTAAAAATGTATCTTTACTGTTGAAAGTATTACAGAGGTCCCCAATTTTCCCCCCACTGACTCCCTCCACCCCGCACCCACCCCTTCCCCAGGCCTTCACTACACTATTGTTTGTCCCTGAGTTATGCATTCTATATAATAAAGAGCTAATATGCAAATGGTCATCACATCCTCACACCGTCATGCCTTAACGGCTCAGACACTCAACACTGGGGAGAGAGGAATGGGGACCAGCCAGGCCCTGGTCCTGGGTGCCTGAAGCTGGCCAGAGGAGAGAATCCTGGGTCCTGGGTGCGGGGTGAGGCAGAGGCAATTAGGGGCGATCAGGCCAGTAGGGGAGCAGTTAGGGGTGATCAGGCAGACAGGCAGAGGTGGTTAGGGGTGATCAGACAAGCAGGCAGAGGGGTTAGGGGCGATCAGGCAGGCAGGCAAGTGAGCAGTTAGGAGCCAGCAGTCCCGGATTGTGAGAGGGAGTCAGACATCCCCTGAGGGGTCCCGGATTGGAGAGGGTGAAGGCTGGGCTGAGGGGATTCCCCCGCCCCAGTGCACGAATTTCATCACCAGGCCTCTAGTATATACATATAAGTTCTTTTTTTAAATTTTTTAAATAAATCTTTATTGTTCAGATTATTACAATTGTTCCTCTTTTTTCCCCCATAGCTCCCCTCCACCCAGTTCCCACCCCACCCTCTTCCCTTACCCCCACTGTCCTCATCCATAGGTGTATGATTTTTGTCCAGTCTCTTCCCACACCCCCCACACCCCCCCCGAGAATTGTCAGTCTACTCCCTTTCTATGCCCCTGATTCTATTATATTCACCAGTTTACTCTGTTCATCATATTTTTTATTCATTTGATTTTTAGATTCACTTGTTGATAGATGTGTATTTGTTGTTCATAATTTTAGCTTTACCTTTTTCTTCTTCCTTTTCTTAAAGAATACCTTTCAGCATTTCATATAATACTGGTTTGATGGTGATGAACTCCTTTAGTTTTTTCTTATCAGTGAAGCTCTTTGTCTGACCTTCAATTCTGAATGATAGCTTTGCTGGATAAAGTAATCTTGGTTGTAGGTTCTTGCTATTCATCACTTTGAATATTTCTTGCCACTCCCTTCTGGCCTGCATAGTTTCTGTTGAGAAATCAGCTGACAGTCGTATGGGTACTCCCTTGTAGGTAACTGACTTTCTTTCTCTTGCTGCTTTTA
>NW_005371709.1:916664-918418 GCF_000412655.1 Myotis brandtii
CTGTTTTGTCTTTCAGTTGTAGTTTTGAAGTGGTTGTGTGAGGCAGCAATTTCAGGTGTTTACCTATGCCGCCATCTTGGTTTCTCTACATATAAGTTCTTTGGTTAATATCTTCTCACCCATCTACTTCCCTCTGAAATTTGTCAGTTTGTTGCATGTTTTAATGTCTCTGGATCTATTTTGTTCATCAGTTTATTTTGTCCATTAGGTTCCACATATGAGTGAGATCATGTGATGTTTGTCTTTCTGTGACTGGCTTATTTTGCTTAGCATAATGCTCTCCAGGTCCCTACATGCTGCCTTTTTTATTTTTTAAATATATTTTTATTGATTTCAGAGAGAAAGGGAAAGGGAGAGAGAGATAGAAACATCAGGGATGAGAGAGAATCATTGATTGGCTGCCTCCTGCACACCCCTTACAGGGGATGATCGAGCCCGCAACCTGCACATGTGCCCTTGACTGGAATCAAACCTGGGACCCTTCAGTCCACAGGCTGATGCTCTGTTCACTGAGCCAAACCAGCTAGGGCCCTACATGCTGTCTTAAGGGGTAAGGGATCCTTCTTTTTTACAGCTGCATAGTATTCCATGGTAAAAATGTACCACTTCTTTTTATACACTCACCTATGAATGGACACTTGGCTATTGTGCTACTATGAACATAGGGGTGCATATATTTTTATGATTGGTGTTTCAGGATTCTTAGCAATGTTCTTCACCCTGATGGCCACAGCCTACATCTGAATAGGACAGAAGCCTCCAGCCTCCCCTCTGGCTAGCGGAATGATGAGAGAAGCCCAGAGGAAGAGGATGGTGGAAAGATCTGAGGTTGGTGAGGAACAGAGCCAACCTCACAGTGGTCTTGGACCTAAACATAAATATGCCCCAGTTAAGCTTCTAGTGGGACTGCAGTTAAGGTGAGCCCTGCTGTGACCCACACACTAATTGGTGCTGATACTTCAGCTTCAGATAGTGGCCTGTGGGCTCCTGGGGATATCAATATAGGAGTAAATGACAAAGATGCTGGAGAGGAGTGAGTGACTAGCAATAAACAAAAGAGAAGGTTCTCAGGAAGGAGCCGGGGCTTTTATATGTCGAGAGGAAAGGAGACCCAGCCATTTCCAAACCTACCTGAACAGACACATAAATTATGCCGAGAGGAATGACGATGATGATGAAGGCTGGAGTGGCCAAGCAGATCATGAACAGGGTGCTCACGATCCCCAGGAAGCACAGAATCCAGCTGCGCAAGGACACGGGGAGTGTGTCATCCACGGTGGAAATATCCTGGGAACACATAATTAGGCGAGATGGTGTATTAATGAGTTCCTGTGGCGTTTTAGATTTCCCTGATTCCAGCGGGAAACTCGCTCAATTCGGAGATCTCAGTGATTCCTTCATGTAATCATTTCATGATATTCATTTGCAATAGACTGTTCTGCTCACGCTAACAACAAATCTTATTTCTGTAATTTCTTTATCTTCCTAAATCATTCCAAACAGATATGGTAGTCATCCTTTAATAGATTTGTCAAAGGTTTTTACTCTTTTCAGTGAAATTCCCATTTGTCAAATTTATGAAACCATTCGTAACCACCCTAAGTTAATAGAGCCTTACAAGGTAAGCCCCCCTAGAACCAAATCAATTCAATTATTCCAACTTTACACAGGGCCTAGTTCTGTTGAGTACCTAGAACAGAGCCTGGCATATAACAACCATTCGATTAACATTTGTTTGGAGGCTCCAGTGAAGA